>NC_090145.1:212500-485000 GCF_017916325.1 Leishmania martiniquensis
CTTCGCCAAGTGCCCTTGGATGCGGAAGATCCCCGTCTTCGGCGAGGCTGCGGAGGGGTACGGGCCCAAGGTGGTCGTCTCCCTCGGCATGTGCTACCTCCTCTGCAAGGGCATCGCGGATCAGCTCATCAGCTATTCACGGCAGCCCATGTTCATGAACCGCTACGGCATCGACGGCCAGCGGTATCAGCGCCTGGCCGGCATTTCGACCATGGGCTGGTCCATCAAGGCCCTCACCGCGATGCTGTGCGACGGCTTTGCCTTCCTCGGCTACACCAAGCGCTGGTACATGTTCATCTCATGCGTGGGCGGTGCGGCCTTTGCCCTCGTCTACGGGCTGCTGCCCGCGAAGCCTGCCTCCGCTGACACCGCCGCCGCCTTTGTGTTTTTGTGCTCGTACGGCAAGGCCAACGTGGACATCCTGTCGGAGGGCCACTACAGCCGCCTGATGCGCTTCAACCCGAAGCCCGGCCCGGCGCTGGTGAGCTGGATCTGGTGGTTTATCATGCTTGGCGCCATCGTTGCGGCGGCGATTCAGGGCCCTCTGTCCGACCAAGGCAGGCAGCAGGTTGGCGTCTTCATTTCTGCGGCGCTGCAGTTTCTCACGGGCGTCTTCTTCCTGTTCAACTGGTATGGGGAGCGCAAGAACCGCGTTGAGCGGGCGGCCGACGCGGCGGCGCTCTATGCGGAGCTGCAGAAGGAGCGCACGGCATTGGGTCTGCTGCCCGCGCCGGACACCATGCATGCCAACGACGGGAAGGGCGACGTGGTCGCTCTGGTCAACGACACGCTGAGTGAAGCAGGCGCCAAGCCAGATAAAAACGCTCACCCGGGGAACTGCGTATTGGACGAGGAGGGCGTGCAGGGCGTGCTGCAGCGCGAGTGCGAGCCTCTGGAGGACGAGATGCAGAGCGGCGTCCTCACCGCAGCTGAGGAGGAAGACGAAGAGCTCTCGGAGGAGTACATGCCGTACGAAGTCCCGCAGCCCGTTCCTTGTCTCTTCGGCCTCTTCGAGATGAACAAGGAGGTGATCATTCGCAACTGGAAGGTGTTCGTGTACAGCGTCGTCATGACATGCGCTGTCGTGGCCATGACGTGCGGCTCTATTCTCGCGGACACGTTGGGCCTCCTGATCATCTGTGTTGTCATCTCCACCATCTGCTGCGCCACGTCCTTCTGGGCCCTGCCGCTGGTGATTGCGAAGGCGAACATCTTTGGGTACCTTCAGATGGTCGTGTACCTGCAGCTTCCCGGTGCGCTTGATAGCTTCTACTTGGCCGATGCGGAGTGCTTACCCGATGGGCCGCACTTCTCGTACACCTTCTACAACACCGTGGCAGCTGCCATTGGCAACGTTGGCGGTCTCATTGGCGTGACAGCCTTCAACTACATCTTCGCGAAGCACAGCTACCGGCTGACCTTCTGCGTGACGACCGTCGTGCAGATCATCGCCTCCCTCTTTGACATCATAATGGTGAAGCGGTGGAATGAGTACATCGGCATCCCTGACCACGCCATGTACATCTGCGGTGATGCAGTGGTATACCAGGTGTGCTACATGCTGGCGTGGATGCCGATGGTCGTGTTGCTGTCGCGCCTGTGCCCTCGCGGGTCGGAGAGCGTTGTGTACGCGCTGATGGCCGGCTTCTCGAACCTTGGCCAGACTACCTCGTCGTCGATTGGTGCGATCATCATGGAGTACGGCTGGAGCATCACGACGAAGCCCCCGTGCGACTTCAGCAACGTGCCGTGGCTCCTGCTTGTGGGCCACATCATGCTGCCGCTGCTTGTGCTGCCGCTGACGCTGCTGATCCCCAACGCGCGCATCTGCGACGACCTCGACATCGACGGCAGAGCTATCAAGAGCACTGTCAGCCGCAAAGTAGCGGCGGACGCGGCGCAAAGCGAAGACGGCGCCGACGAGACCACGTCGCCAGTAGAAGTTGCCGGCGTCGCTGCGAAAGACGCGCATGCATAGGATGAGGCCGGTGATGCGCCGGTAGCGAATGTGCAAGCGGCTGTCCGAAGCGGCTGTGCCAGCGTGTGTGTGCGTGGGGGGGGGGGGCGGGGGAGCACAAAGAATGCCGGGCGCAGCTCGCAGTGCGCGGCGTCCGTGGAGATGGACGGCGACGTGCCATTGCGCTTATGTGTACACGAGCGCGAGCGTCTCGGATCCCCCACTTCCCACGAAATGGTAAATGCACGCATCGGTGCGCTCAGCATTGCCGCGCTGCCGTTTTCCGTCGCGCCTCCTATCGCACTCCTCCGCTCCCGCGCTCTTCATCCCTTGGGGTGCCCCGTGCTGTTTCCTGCCTTCGGTCTCCCTTACCCCCCCTCCCCCCTCCACCTCAGACCCGACTCAATGCACATGGTGAGCGGGGCTGCTGATGAAACGCAATTCCACATGACGGGTGTGAGAGAGGCGGGCTTGGCGAGCCGAGGCGGCAGCGTGGAGGCCCTTGTGAGCAAACATTGTAACACATACATACACGCACAGACAGGAAGAGGCGCATAGGAACCACGGTTTCTGCTGGCCTGCACTGTAATGTGCTGAGGAGCTATACTGTCGCGCGCCCTCTCCCAACTGTTTAGGCTTTTCATCCTGCAATCGTCTGTGTGCGTGTGTGTGTGCGTGAATTCGCGTGCATCCCCTCCCCCTTCCACATAAACACAAGCCCACCCTTAAATCCTACATCATTATCTTCCCTCCCCCTCCCCCATCATCCCCTCCTCTGCCGCCCCCCCTCCGCTAAGTGCGATCGACTGGCTGTGGCGGCGTCTGTGTGCTGTTTTTTTCTTCGTTTTGCTTTTTTGTGTTTCGTCAGGGCTTTTCTTCGCTTGTTGTCTCTCTTTCTTTGCCTTTGTCTGTCTGTGTCTCTGTGGCACCGCCGCTTTCCCCCCTCTTTCCGTAACCGAATGAGCCTCCGTGCCCCGTCACACTTTCGGGCGCGAAGGGCCTGCGCGCGTGCCGCTGTGCGCTTCGACGCCGCGCGCCCTTGCCCGCATACAGAAAGATGCGCCTCCTAATGTCTGGGACCCGGTGGTAATGCGTGGGAGTTGGCGCTTGCTTGTCTTGCCGGGCGGGCAGCACCCCTCACGCATCTTCTCCCTGTGTGTGTGTGTTTTTTTCGCCCTTACGCTCGTATCTCCCTGACAGCGAGGGCACGATGTACCGGATCTAATGTCGGTCACCGGTAGCCACTACGTGCAGAAGCAACGCAGCCCCTGCCCCCTGCCATGCCGGTCTACTGTTGGCGGCCACAGGGTCCAGGCCCTGCACGGCGCTGCGCCTGAGCCGGCCTGCGAAGCGGGTGGGTGGGTGAGCTATGAGGCGAGAGGAGGCGCTCAGTCGGCTGCGCCGGCATCGCTGTAAGGCGTGCCTGCGGCCTTGTCGCACCCGCAGGCGAGACGTGTCTGTGGACGGCCTCCGCAGTGAGGCGGCGCCGCAGAGAGGTGTTGCCTGCACGCGAATGTGCACATGCGGGGGGAGAAAAAGGACTTTTCGTATCGTATGTGGCTCCTCAATTCTTCTGTTTTTTCCAGTAGTTGGTGTACTGGGAAGGGGTCTTCCTCTGCCGCTGCCTTGAACGCTGGCAGACGGCCACACATACACACAGACACGCATACGCCGTGAGGCATTGCTACAGGTGTTGTCACCACGCATCGGTTTTAGTGGCTGGCTGGTTGGTCGAAGTCGGCTCCAAGGATGGCGGCTGAGGTTCCAAAGTTCATTGACGAGCACGCGGGCATCGTTGCGGTGGCCGTTGGGGGCCTTTGTGAGATGAGCGACCGGGTGCAGAAGATGGAAAACACGAACGTGGTTGTGGCGTCGTGCGTCGATCGAGCAAAGGTGCTGCTGCTTTGCGGCGGCGGATCGGGCCACGAACCGGCGCACGCTGGGTTCGTTGCCAGGGGTTGGCTGAGCGCAGCAGTGTGCGGCGGCGTCTTCGCCTCCCCGCCGACAGCACACGTAAGCGCCGGCATCGAGTATCTTGCAAACATGCAGGGACCTGATGGCCCAGGCGTTCTTGTCGTCGTGAAGAACTACGCCGGTGACATCCTCAACTTCGAATACGCCGTTCGCCAGGCTCGTGGACAGGGTCTACGCGTGGAGACGGTGCTGGCAGCCGACGATGCAGTTTTCGGTACGGAAGATGCGAAGAAGCGTCGCGGTTTGGCCGGCTGCTGCCTCCTTTATAAAGTTCTTGGCGCTGCAGCGGCGAGCGGTTTATCACTGGCGCAGCTGAAGGCACTTGCTGACCGGGTCTCACGCAACATGCGGTCTATAGGCGCGTCGCTCTCGTCCTGCGCGCTGCCGGGCTGCCCGCCGTCTTCAGTGCTTCCGACTGGGACGGTGGAGGTGGGTCTCGGCATTCATGGGGAGAAGGGCCTTTTTCAGCTCCCCTTCCACGGAGCCGCATCGCTCACTCAACTACTCGTTGGAATCCTGGTGGGCAAGAAAGAGGTGGCCGTGCGTGGCAAGACCACCGTGATAGGCGCTGGTGCCAAAGCTCTCTTGCTCGTGAACAACTTGGGTGGCACTACGGACCTGGAAATGTCTATTCTTGCGCATCATGCGTTGCGCGAGCTCGCTGCTGCGCACATCACGGTGGTCGGAGTGCATAGTGGGCGCCACATGACATCACTGGACATGCACGGCTTCTCGCTTACCCTGCTTGTTGTCGAGGACGAGGCTGACCTGCGGTACATGCTCGACACCGACGCGTTGCAGGAACCGCTCATGAACTTCCACGCGCCGCAGCCCAGCGGCTCAGTAGTGCCAGGGCCTCTGACGGCGCTGCAGCTGGCGCGACAAGAGGCGGAGGCGGCAGGACGCGCGGCTGTCACGCCGGCCGACAGTCCCCTCTGCGCCACTGCGCACCACGTTTTCACCAAACTCATGAAAATGGAAGCTTATTTCAACAAGCTCGACGCGGAGGTGGGCGACGGGGACCTCGGCAGCGGCGTGCAGCGCTCGGCGGCAGCGGTGCTAGATATGCTGCCTTACCTTCCCTGGGAGACTGACGTGCGGCGCACCTTCGCACTCATCTCCAAGGCCGTCGCCGACGCCTTTGCTGGAACCTCGGGCCCGCTTTATGGTGCGTTGCTCCTCGGAGGCGGTAACGCCGCAGCGCAGGCGCTGAATGGAGGTAGCGCAGTGGAGGCGGTGCGTGCGGCGATCGCGCAGGGCAGCCACGATGTGCAGGAGCTTGGTGGCGCGCGCCAGGGCGACCGCACCATGGTGGACGTGCTAGAGGGCATACGCGCATGCCCAGTCGTCTCGGCCGCTGAGACGATGGCAGAGCTGCTCAAGGCGTGTCACGAGGCGGCGCGCAGGGCTGCTGAGGCAACGGCGCTGCTCCCCGCCAAGTTCGGCCGGAGCCGCTACATGGAAGGTAAGGAGATCGGCAAGAAGGACCCTGGCGCGGAGCTCGTGGTGGCCTGGCTAGAGGCGCTCGCCTCCGACGGCAGCTGCCGCGGCAGTCCCTGAGGATTACGGGTGCCTTTTATGGACTGGAAGCGGTCTTTGTCCGCGTGTGCCGCTTGAACCTGACGATGTGGTTCGAATGTGTGTGTATGTGTATTTGCGTCTCCTCCTCCCCCGCACACACACACACACCGCTCACTGTTGGCCTCGGCAACTTCCCACAAGGCAGTCGAGAGATTCGGGGTGGGAGGGAATAGTGACGAGGAGCGGCATCCTTTCAAAAAAAAGGGGGGCTCACACTAAGGAGGCCCCCACCGTTTCCGTTGGTACTGCCCGTCCATTTAGCCCTGCTTCTCTTCGTGTATCAACCCGACCCCTCACCCCACCCGTCCACCCATTCTCCTCCTCCCTCCTCTCCTCTCTCCCCGTGTCGAGAAATCGCCTTCTCTGTTACGTCGTTCTAGTGTCGAGTGGAAAGGCTGTCAGCTACTCGAGGCCGCGGGAGCGACGCACCGGTGCCTGGTGCTTGTTATGCCTATGCAGGATTATGTACGACGAGGTGAGGCGCTTTCGACACACGAGTCTGCAGCTCGTGTGTTGGGGGCTGCCGAGTGGACGGCAGCGCCTGCACAACATGCAGGGCGCAGCACAGAAAAAAAGAGCGAGGGGAGGGCGACGGCTCTGCCGTGCCATGTGCTGCCTCACAAACACGGAAGAAATTCTGATGTGCGTCATCTCGGTGCGAAACGCACGGGCCGCTCCCTTGCCTCTCTGGCTTTTTCACCCCCATCACTCAGCCCAGCGTGACTGCTGCCCCCTGCCCCTTCCCCTTTCCGTTTCTGCATCATAGCGTATGTAAGAGAGAGGTTCAAGAAGCAAGAAAAAAGTGCCGGTCGCCTTCCACGGTGTCGCGCCTCGCACGTGCAGTGCGGCTTGCAACGTCGCTCTGCAATGGGCAATCACTTACCCTTTCTCTCTGCCTCTCTCTCGCACGCGCGCACCCTCGCTCAGCTTCTTTTGGCTTGACGATGCGTCGAGCGTATGAATCTGCGCCGAGCCATAAAAAGGGATAAACACGCAGAGAAGGATCGACGAGCCATTATATGCACACTCGACCGAAATCACCAGAAGAGCAAATCTCGTATGCCATAGAAAGTGCCCTCCGCACACAGATTCGTTTCTTTATTTATTTATTTTTTTCCGGGCGCCCGCTGAACCCTTCCGAGCAGGGCCCGCCGCCGCAGTAGCAGTAGCAGCAGCAGCACCGATTCGGGCTCGTCATGAGCCGCGCCTGCACTCCACCTCACGGGAAAGTGCGGTCGCTTCCACCGGAGGCGACGGCAGAGCCAGAGCGCTCATCGCGGTCCTCCGTTGTGCTGCTTTCCTGCAGCAGTGACGGTGCACAGGAGATCTACCTGACTCAGCTGAAAGGGTCGCCACTCTCCACACCGTCGCCTGCTCCACCGCCCCTGACGCAAGAGCGACTTCTGGCGCTTCAGCAATGTTTGTCTGACGGGCATCACGTCACACTGACACTCACAAACGGAACGGTGACCCTCGGCGAAAGGGGGCAAACGGGTACGGTGGTGGCGGGTGACACTCATTTCAATGATCACGCTAGCCTCTTCGACACTCAGCGCGAGGAGCGGGTGCAGTCGTGGTTAGCGGGCACGTCTGCAAGCCCTGACTACCCGCTCGATGGTCGTGGTGAAGAAGTCACCGACAGGGTAGTTGAGGGCTGCGAAATGCCGGAGAGTCTGTGCACACCTTCTCGTGTAGTCGCCTCCGGCGCTTTCGCACATTTAGCGTCCTCAACGCAGACCCCCCTGCGCTCCCATGGCGGTTCCGCTGACGTGAGCTGCCGCTCCCCCCGCGAGGCCGAGCCCTCGTCACCGTCAGCCGTGGTGCCCCTGTGGCGCGCGCTGAGCCACCGAACGCCGGCACGCTACTCTTTTACCGAGAAGGACGAAGGCGTCGATGATGGCACTCCCGCTGTGGCACTGACGGCGTCTCGGCGACGGTCGCAGATGCTAGGGAGACGCGGTGACTACCGCCATGCGTGCAGTACGCCTCTTAACTCGCCACAACACCCATGGACCCCCTCGCAGCCGCGTGGATGCAGCGTGAAGGAGGCATTTGTAGCCGCGCCGGATAGGCGCACACTCTCTAACGCTCGAGACTCGCCGAGGCCCACACCGCCGCCGCTGGCCTCGCTATTTTTGCCGTTCATGACCTCTCCGCTGCGAGGGCGGCCGTCCGTAGCACCCGAATCAGCAAAGGAGTGCTCTGGATCATCTGTAGCACGTTCCGAGGCCGTACGTGAGGCAAGGAACGGAAAGGGGCGGCATGCAGCCGCCGCTGCCGCCTCCATCCCTCGTGCCACCAGCAGCCACAGCGACAGTGAAAACGCCATTACGCTGCGGGTATGCACGCTCTCTGGCCTCACGCTGCGGGTTACGGTGGACCGTTGCTTGGGAGCTGTGGCACTGGCGCAGCACGTGGCTCAGTACCTGAACGTGCGCGGCGCACAGGTACAGCTTAAATACACGCGCACTGGCGACGTGTTCGACGCAGCGTCATCCTCCACTGAGGGGCCCCCGTCGTCGTCGGTAATGATAGGCCCGCGCCTCTGTGACCTGCCGGGACTTCAGCCTTTCGATATGTTTGTCGTGCTCCTCCGTGCAGAGCAGGGCGAGCCATCGCCTTCGCCCAGGCCGTCTCGCCTACCTATTGGTAGGCGGACGGCAGGCTGCTCCCCTTCACCCACGCCTTCGTCGGCATCGCCTCGAGCGCACCTGCCTCGCCGCCATGCAACTGCAGCAAAGCGGCCGCGGCAAAGCGCGCTGGCACCGTCCGGGGCAGCCCGTCCCATCGCAGAGTCATCACCCCCTCAAGCCGGCGCACAGATCGCTGATGGAGTACGTGGGAATGCTTCCGAGTTCTCACGAGAGGCTCAGATGCCGCCTGTGTCAGGTTGTCACAGCTCAAGAGCCCGCTGTGCCCCACTCAGCACCCCATCACTCGAGAGCGCATCTCCCATGATACACCTGGAAGAGGAGAAGCCCAGGCGCCTTGGCGGTGGCATGCGCTCGCGCATGATGCGGCCGGTGTCTGACTCGCCGTCAACACCGGCAACCGCGCCTGTGGTGCGCTTGGCATCACCCCGCCAGGCAGTGGCCCCAACAGCTTCCAGTGCATATGCGTCGCATGGCCCAGCCGGGGATAAGAGGGAGCGCACGTCCGCTGGTTCTTACTGCTATCCACCCTTGACGAGGTCACACCCACGCCAAGGGTAAGGCAGCGCCTTTGTCGGAGGCTGATGACTGTCTCCTGTGCACTTCCTGCCGTGGCGGCGGTAGGGGATGGGAATCACCCTGCGTGTGTGTCCGCCCCCCCTCGTCTCAGTTGTTTGTGCCTGACGGGCGAGGAAGGGAGTCGGGAGGGAGGCGATGGGTTGAGGAGTACAGGGCGTCGAGAGTCATCCGCCAGAAGGGCCAAGCCGTGGTCTCTGGATCGCCCTGCTCTATCTGCTGTAGGTGTGCGCGCGTGTCTGCCTGCGTGCGGACTTCCCTACCTTCTGCTGCTGTTTTGTTGTCCGCTTGCGTCACATGGTGACATGCTGGCAAACAGGGAGGCAGTCTATATACGTGCTGCCGACGTGCTCCGTGCGCGATGCAACGAGGTGCGGTTGTGAGCCCCACTCGTTTCCACACACATCGGGAAAAAGCCGGCTGCAACACAGTGCAGTAAAGGGCATCGCGTGTGTTGCTCCTTCCTCGGCTCCCTCCCTCCCTCCCTCTCCCCCTTCCCTCAGTGTCTCATCTTCTTTTTCTTTCCCTCTCACCGCACCCTCTCGTGGAGCTCCAGCAGCGACAGCGAGAGTGATACGGGCACAGTATCGCCAACTGCTTCCCCCTCCCCCTCCCCCCCTACACGCATATCAGCACCACCGGCCTGGCTGCCTGCCCCTGACCGCCTCTTGTCACGCCACAAAGACAAGGAGAACACGAAGGGAAGGGGAGGGGTCCAGGAGCCTCTGTAGTACCTGCTCAGGCGTATTGTCCCACACGTGGCGCCAGTATCGAGTGTGCCTACCTCATACACCGACAACCACCCATACCGGTGTGCCTCTGTTTTTCACTGTGCTCTTGTCGTCTACCGTGCGCAGGCGAACGCACTGGCGTAGCCGAGTACCGAATCTGCGCGCGGGCTGGCGGCTCCTCCCCTCTCTTCTTTGCCTTCCTCGCCGCACCCCTTTCTCAGCGTAGCATTGTTGACCAGGCACGAGTCGCTCGCAGGCCAAACGAAGAATGTCCTATCCATGCGGTGGTGGCCTTGCCGCCGTGCTGGTGATCAGCGTCGGCGCCATTCTCTTCCTGGGCAGCAGCGTTCTGTACGAGTGGTACACGCAGCGCAGAGAGGAGGAACAGGCAAAGGAGGCTGAAACAGGCTACTACCGACTGCCGCCACCCAAGGAATGCGCGGCAGCCTGTGCGAAGGCCATCGAGGAGGACCTCCTCGAGCAAAGTGTGGAGCTGGGTTGCAGCCAGAAGTGGCAGGATGTGCACAGCGGCAGTCGCGGTAGTCGCCGCGGAATGTGCGTGTGCTGTTTCGAGCAGCGGCAGCGGTTTATGTTTGTCCTGTGCCGCCACATCTGCCTCTGCGAGCCGTGTCTCATCCAGGCTGCCCGCACCTACGAAGAGACGGTGTTGTTCGGGTCGTTCGACGGCCCCGTGAAGATGCCATGCCTTGTGTGTCGCAAGGTCAGCTACGTTGTGAAGACATTCCCATCATAGAAGGGCATGCGTTTCTGCGTGTGTGCCCCTCCGTTGATGAGTCGAGTGAAGCGAAATGGAGCGCCTGGACATGTCGTCGGTGCGTGTGTGTGGAGGAGTGGGTTGGGGCGGGTAGTGGGTACACGGCGAGGAAGGGGGTGAGGAAAGGGGAGGTCCTCTGAAGCCGATGCCCGCAGCGTGGGTGGGCTCCTTGTACGGAAGCACACGAGCACGTTCTCTCCCCCACTGTCTCTCCCCCCTCCCCCCTCTACCCTCCCTCCGTGGGTGTGTGCGGATACGTTTGTTTCGTCTTCCCAAATGTGCTCCTCCTCCTCCTCCCCCCTGTCCCCTTCATCTTCTCTGTTATGCTCTTCTGCTCCCTCCCGTCCGCATGGACTCATTTCGCTTTTTTTTTGTGTGTGTGTGTCGTGGGTGACAAAGGCCACAGCGGCACGTGTTTCGCTCCACCCGCGTGTGCCTACCCCTCTTACGAAAATGTGCGCTGCTATCCGCGATGCGTGATTGAGTAACACGAAGGTCCTCAGGGTCTCTTCGAGCGTGAAGGCGTCCTTCGTGGTGCGTACCGTGTGCCCCACCCCCTCCCTCCTCTACACACACACACACACACACCTACCTTCATACACAGGTGCGTCGTCGAGGCTTGGGGTCGACTCTCGCAGCAGGCGAGAGGCAGGAGGTGCGACTACACGAGTCTCCGTGCTCGGCGTTGTGTCTGCCTGTGCTTCCCCTCCCCTGTTCTTCCCATGCAGAGGAAAGGGGGCATGCCTGTAGAAGAGCGACAGAGAGAGGGGAAGAGAGAAGACGGTGGGTGCTTTGCCCAGCACGTCGTCCGAAGGGTCGCCGCCACCCTATACACGCACGCCCTAAAGGAGAGGCAGACCCGTTTGGTTTTCTTAACGCAGTGGGCGCGTGCTTTCTCTGTCTCTGTCTCTCTCTCTGTCTATCCCCCCAACGCACACGCACATCCGCTGCCCACGCTATATAGCGAGTGCGGCTGCTTCATGATGTGCACCAAATGGGCCGATCCCACTCCTTGATGACATCATTGCTCGGGTCGCACGTGAGCGTGGCGCATGCCCCCCCTCCGGCTTGCCTTCCTTTCTCCGCCTTTTCGCCTCCCGCTGCGCCCCATGGCGGAGGAAACCGATAGGGCAACTGGAACACGAGGAGGGCTGGGGAGGGCTGAATAGCGGAGGCGTCAGTGGCGCTGGCCGGGGCGCTGGCTGAGCAGCACCCGTTCTCTCTCTTCCGTGTCGTACCCTAATAGGGAGCACCGCCAACAGTCATGGCAAGCACCCTCACCCCTCTCCCTCTGTGCCGCTCTTGCTGCTATTTTTTTTTTCAGTCACGATCCTACGCGGCCAACCGGCCTCGCGCACTCGGCTGCTTCGTGGGCATGCATGAGTAGTACGCACACCATTCGCTCTGCCCCCCCCACACACACACACGCGCTTGCACGCACACACACACCAACACCAACAACAGCGCGTGGGCACCGTCACTCCCCTTTCTGCTCATTGTTTTCCTATCCCCTCCCCCGGCAGACGCACACGGCACTATCGCCAGCGATGCCGCCACCGCGAGACGGTAATCACGATCCCCACCGGCGGGGGCACGGCGCCGACGGTGACGATAATGAGCCGCGCAGAAGGGGAAGCGGCCGGAACAGCATGGGCGCCGCGATCGCCTTGGCCTTCGGTGCTGGCGCCTTAGTGGTAGCAGGCGCTAGCGCGCTCTACTCGTGGTACACTCAAGAAAATGACCATCGGGATCAGAGCTACTACTGCCTTCCCCCACGCGAGGAAAACACAGTAGCCGGCATGGCAGTGGCCACTGACGGGAGCAAAAAAATAGAGGCAAAGGAGGCGATATCGCACAGTCCACCCTCAACCTCTGGCGGATGCAGTGCGTCCCTCTCCTTCGAGGCGGACGGTGGTCATCCCTGTGTCTGCTGCCTCGAGCGCCGCCAGTCCTTTATGTTCGTGGGATGCCGCCACATCTGTCTCTGCGAGCCGTGCCTCATTCAGCTCGGCCGGAGCTACGAAGACAACACGCTGCGGGGTCGCTTCAAGGGGCCCGTTCGAATGCCATGTCCGGTGTGCCGGGGCGTCGGTTACATTGTGAAGACATTTTCTTCCTAGCCCGCCCGCCCTCACCCTGCGTGTGTCTATATCTCCGCTGAGTAGCCGATGGCGCCCATCGCACTCCCACGCAGCCGGAACCCATTCGCGCGTCCGCTGTTGCCTTCGCCCATTCCTTTTGTGTTGCTGCTCTGTTCATCTCGCTGAGGGTTTTCGCGCGTTAGTCTCTCTTTCTCCTCTCTGCCCTTCCACCCCCCTCCTCTCTCTCACTTTCTGTCTGGTTCGGTGCCGTCATTGCTGTTTTTTTTTCTCTCTTCCCCTCGCTCTGTTAGCGGCCGATGTCTCTTCAGTATCGACCTGCCACTCCTCCCCCCTCGTCGCCAACCACGGGTGCATGCATCTGCTGCAGCCGTTAGGGTTGTCCTCACTTCTTTTTTTTTGTTGTCAGTCGCTCTGATGCACTACCACGGCCACTGCACCCCCATCTCCCACACACCCCTCCCCCGCGACTTCCCGTGCCGTGGTGGTGGCCCGTGAGCTAGCGACTTCTCCGGACTCTCTTGTGCGGTCGTGCATGTGCAATAGCTTGCCTGCACCCCTCTGTGACTCTCTGTCGCTCGCTCTCTCTTTGTGTGTGTGTGTGCGCGCCTCTGCCGTGCGCTTCAACAATCCAGCGACGTAAAACAGCGGAGATCGACTCCCTTAGAGACGTCCAACGGTGCCTTCTCAAGAGAGGAGTGCGGGCGCCTTCCTTGGCAGAAAGGGGAACCGATGTCACGGGAGCACACGCAGCAAGAGCGACAACGACCTTCAATGGCGTGCCTACCCATCATGTCTAGTCGAGTGTGCCACCCGTCCGCGAGGCTCCCCTTCTTACGTTGCCGTCTGCTGCGCTGGGCGTGGGAGCCGTGGAGGCGTTCGCAGTTGCGGGTCGCCGTCGACAGTTGCAGAGGATAGAGTTACGCGAATGGAGAATAAGAAGCAACATGTAAGTCCGTGTCGGTGTGTCTGCAGGGGATGAGGGGGGAGGGGCAAGGGCGGAGGTGCCTGCTCTGCATATACCTCTGCAGATCCCTCTGAGGTGTTCTTGTTTCTTGAGCAGATCTGATGCGCAGGTGCACACTGGCATAGTCATGGCCCCCCTTTTTTCTGCGCTCTGTCTCCCTTTCTCTGACCGGAAGGCCTCGATAAGCCATGTGTGACGAACCGGGTGAGGTGGCACAGATGGAGCGTGCGTGACCTCCATGAAGATCTGAGCTACCTTTCCCCAGCTGTCAGGCGAAGGGAGCATGCCCTCTCGTGATGTGGTGATCTGCCCGTCAAACTTTGTCCGCAGGTGCACCCTCCCCTCGAATCCGCTGATCGCGCTTAAGCGAATCCGCTTTGCCGCCACGTGGCGCTTCCTCTCACACGCAGCCGCGCACCGCCGTGCGCCGAAGAGAACTTGAGCGAGGGAGGAGGGGGGAGGAAGAAGTGGCGCTCCCGTTTTGCCGCGCCTGGGAAAGTGCTGTATACATATATATATATATATATGTGTGTGTGTATGTATTCCGATACCGTCGCCTCATTTCGCTGCTGTGGCTCTGGCAGATGAATGGGGAGATGAGGATGAACGAGCCGGCAACGCGCGAGGCCCACATTTTCCCGTCGCCCTATTCTCTTTGCCTCTCTCTCTCCCTCGGTGTGTGTGTGTGTGCCTCTGCCTCGAGGTTTCCCATCGTCACCCGGCGCTCATTCTCTTCTTCTTTTGTGGTTGTGGTTGTTCGGTGCCTATGGGAGGGAGGGGCGAATGTGCCGGCTCTCTTATTCCGCAGGCAAACACATAAAGAAGCCTCTACGCATGCGCCAACGTGCATCGGCTGCCGGTGTGGCGCCGCTTTTCCTCGTCAAGCATCCGTCTCCTCTCCCGTCTTGAAGGCCTGCTGGCTCAGGGTATCAAAAGGGTCTCTCTCCCCTCCCCCTTCTTCTCTCCCAATGAACGTGTTGCTCACTGCGTGTTCTGTCTTGGTGACTCCCCAACCCCCTCCCTCACCCCTTCCACCCGCCCCTCGCCGCGCACGTCTGCACGACCTGGCATGTTGGCCTGCTCCGCGCAGAATATTACACGCCCGCGTCGCATCCCTCCGTAGAGCAAACACGGCCGAACTGCATCCAACCAAAGAAAAATTAGAGAGCATAAAGCAGCCCGTCTCTCGGCGATTACATCGACAGCCCCCGGTCCAAGAGCCCTTCACGAAGGGGAACGTGCACATAACGCGGCTCATCGAAAAAAAAAGCTGTTCGAATGCCGTCTGGAAACGGATGCCGTGCGAACCAGCGCCGCGAGCGCGAGATGAAGAAGGCGCAGAGCGCCGGCGCCAAGCACACTTCTGAGGACTTGAAGAAGCACGAGCAGAGCAAGAACGCCATTCAGTGCAAGGTTTGCTTGCAGGGATTCCCCCGCACGGTGCGGCGGCCGGAGTTGGAGCAGCACTTTGAGAAGCATTCAAAGGTGGGCAAGTCCTTTGAAGAGATGTTCCCTGACTTTACGGAGTGAAGATAAAGCAGAGGGAGAGAGCACGGCATATTCGCCGACACACGCACACACACACACACATATATTTATATTTTTTTGTTCTCTGGATGTGCTCATATGTGCGCCGACGCGAACATGACCAGAAACTATATGGATACACAAGCGCGCCTCTGGCGCTGCTGTCACGCTGCGGCGGCAGGTCACCTGCGCCAGTGTACGCGATGAAGCGGCCGGCCGCCAAAAGGGATTCAGTCTGCCCTTTCTTGTCCCTCTTCCGCATACGCGCTGCGAGACGGGCGCCAGGCGGAGTCCATCAGGCGGCTTACCGTGACAGGGGGTGGTGGCGGCGCTGCTTCTCGGATACGCACAAGCAGGAAGTCGTTCCGCCCCCTGCAGAGGGCACTGGGAGAGGTGGCCCTCTGCCGGCTATGCCATGTAGGGCCCGGAGTCGCTTCGCGCCGCTGCATCGCGTGATGTGATGTAGAGACTCGTCACGCTGGAGTCTGGAGCACTTAATCGTGTAATGTGTTGTGCTCGCTTCATGTTGTTTATGCGCGTGTGTTTGTGTGTGCTCGACGGTTGGGGGGGCATCTGTGGTGTCTCACGAGGCTGCTCTATCGGGTGTGAACTTCTTTGCCAACGTCTCTTTCTTTCTGTTTTCAAGGAGGAGGAGGAGGGGCTATTTTGTCCCTCACACTGTTCTTGCGCACGTGTGGAGGCTGTGCTTCGCAGCGCCTTCGCCTACAGCGCTCGCACCTATGCATTCTGAGGCCTTTCTCAGGGATCTCGCCACTCGCCGCATCGTTGGCCCACTTTGATGCCATCGGCGGAGATGGGAAGCGGCGGATATGGGAGGGACTCACCTGCGGGCGCTGCCAAAGGCCGGGGCCTTGCGCTGGTTCCGTCGTGGCAGCGGACTCACGGCCGCCGTACGAATTCGTACGCCTCTGACAGAGAAGACAACTCTGCGGGTCAGGCGATTTGAGGCCGGCGCATAACTACGCGGGTGCGTCAAAAGGGCCCAACGCTTGTCCTTTTCAGCTGCTCAGAGGGAGAGGGGAGGCCGATGCGGCACGGGTGAGATACGCGCTAGCACATCATTACGCGCTCGATGCCATTGTGAGTGGCGGTGTTCTTGGAGCCTCGAGTGGTCGGCGAAGCTCGAGCACCGTTTCGGGGATGGAGAATCCACTGGCGCATCCTCACCGCAAGTGCAGAGAGGGACATTCCCAGCATGCCAGCGAAGTGGCAGGTACTACATCATCTGCGCGCCACGCTGTTACTGCCACTCACCCACCGCGGCAGAAAACCCGAAGTAGACTCAGACGCCCCTGAGCATCTCACTGCCGATAGATGGAGGGGAGGGGGGAAAGCGCCGTCATGTAAGCTTCTGCCGCAGCGTCGCGGATTGTGTGCCGCGGTTGCAAGAGGGGGCACCGCTCTCGCATCGAAGACATGGGGAAGGGCAGGCCCGTCATGCATCGCTGGTAGTCCCGGTGTGTTGTGCCGTGGACAAAGTTTTTTCCCCATTGACGTACACCCCGATTCTGTCGTTGCGCTTCAACGCACAGTGACGGCAGAGAAGGTAAAAAGAGAGGCTCACACCATGGGCGATCTATCTGCAGAAGTGGTGCGCAAAGACGTCGCCATGGGCCGCTTTTCCACTCGCGCGGGGGCTGCGTTGCGCGCTGCGAGGAGAGAGGGTGGAAGGGAAGAAGCGAGTCGGCAACACCCGTGCACATACACTTGCCCGATATATGCTGGTCAAGGTGAATGGTCTTCGCAGCAGGCCCAGTGACGTTTTTATTACTCCAAAATGACGAGACCTCCGCGTGAGGGCGTCGCAGCCCGCTGTGGCTCAATTCATACCCTCATTGGCGTTGAACGGTGCGAGCGCCAAATGTTTTGATGTCCCTCTGCACTGCACCGTCCGCCTACAGCGAGCGTGAAAGGAGGAGGGAGGGGACTGGGCTAAACTGCAGAGTCGTTGCTCGCGTGCCGCTTCTACCCGCTTCGCCTGGGGAAGCCGCCAGCAGCGCGCCCGGGGAAAGTGACACACTGAGGCGCACGAGGTCGCTGCTCATGGGGAGACGTCTGCGTAGAGGGCTTCGAAGGGGACACATGTGGGCGTACCAGTAAGAAAACTGCTGAAGTGCCTTCACAACGCATTGAACCGCCCTGCACGCCTCTCATGCAAAAAGGGCAGGTAAAGCGCGGCGGCATTGCTTTCGTGTCGAGTGGCAGCGGATCGGCCCCTTTGTCCAAATCTCTTCCTTCGCTCTCTTCTGTAGGGTACCCGCGACGGTTGCAGCTCGTGGCGTGCAGGTGATCGAAGTGCTCGCCAGACGTTTTGGCCAGCACTCGTCTGACGACGCTGTTCCGCTGCAACGAAGATGACACTTAGTCGGTGCAACAGAGAGGGAGCGGGGATGGTACACGTAGAGATGTGTTTGTGTACACCTTGTTCTCTGGTGGACCGCATGTGTGCCGTAGAGGGCCCTCAGCCCTCCTCCCCTCCGCCGCCCTCATCACCGGCCCATATCCACGGGCATCGTCTTCTTTGCTCTCAACAGACCGCGTGAAAGATGCAGCCGTGGTGAGGCCCGCCAGGAGCCAGCGCCGCCTTCGAGGTCTCTCTGCTCGATGAGGGGTGTAAGAGGTGGGACATGAGTTGCATTGCAGGGGCGCCGCCGCCGCCAACCACATCGCCCCTTTTCTTTCCTTCACATCGCCCATGTTACCTGGTGGAAGAGCACAAGGGGTAACGGTTTACGTGCGCACACGAGTGCGTACGGAACTCACACACACACAAGCACGGGTCCTTGGCACGCCGGACGAGGAGCACTAAACGCAGGCGATACCCTTCTGCGCCAGGAAAAAAAAAGGCAGCGACAGTATGGAAGCGATGGGCGCCCTTTTCCTCTCTGCTTCGCGCAGAATCGCATCTCGGGCACCCTTCACAAGGGCGACCGACAGCACGCATAGTGAATAAGGCCTGACACCCTTTTTCACTTCCCGTCACTGTCTTCACAGTCTCGGTCGAGCCCCGTATCTCCTGCCCACCTATGCAGCAGGGCACGGCTGCCAGAGCCACGGTTGCCGGGCACCGCTTTCCTCCCTAGCCGCCTTGCGGGCGGCGCCTCCCCAAGAGCGGGGCACCCCTTTCTGCAGCCCTGCACTATCCCCTCTACCATCCAAAACGGCCCTTTCGCAGCCTCCCGAAACCTTCTCCTCCCCTTGCGCACTGCCATCTGCCTACCAACCATAAAGTCCGACGACTCACCCTATCGACACCCAACTTCAGCGACACGACATCCACTCTTCCCTCGTTTCTCTTCGACCTCACCATCTGCGAGGCGCTCCCCCTCGCGACATCCTGATACGGTTCTCGCAGTCGCCTCCCTTCGCGCCACCATGCTTTCGACTCCGTTCCTCAGCAGAAGCCACCGGCGCAGACAGACATGCGCACGAGTCTCGAGCGTCATCCGCTTCGCCATGGCCTCGTACATCCTCCTCCTCCCCTTCCTTGCAGACGGGGTGTCTGCCACGTCCATCGTTCCAAGCCGCCACAGCCTCCGGGATCATCGTTGCATCCACGATGCGATGCAGCAGCGCGTGCTGCAGTCGGTGGCGCAGCAGAGCAGAGCTCCCGGCACTGTCTCGGCACTGGGCCTGCCCTACGTCTCAGCCGGCTCGATCAGCAGCAATCACACCATCGGCTATGCGCTGGCCGATAGCCCCTCGCCGAGTGCCGTGCGCGCCAAGGACTGGGGCCTGCTGCGCGTCACCGTCTCCACCGCCGACCTCACCGACCCCGCCTACCACTGCGCTCGCGTCGGGCAGCGCGTCAACAACCACGGCGACGGCATCGTCACCTGCAAACAGGAAGACATCCTCACGGTTGAGAAGCGCGACACCCTCGTCAACTACCTCATCCCGCAGGCGGTGCAGCTGCACACGGAGCGGCTGAGCGTGCGGCAGGTGCAGGGCAGCTGGAAGGTGACCAACATGACAGGAGAGAGCTGTGGCGATGTCAAGGTGCCGCTGGAGCACCTCACGCAGGGCGTCAGCAGCACCGACTTCGTGCTCTACGTGGCCTCGGTGCCGAGCGAGCCGGGGGTGCTGGCGTGGGCCACGACCTGCCAGGTGTTCTATGACAACCAGCCCGCCGTGGGCGTCATGAACATCCCTGCGGCGAACATTGCGTCGCGCTACGACCAGGGCGTCACGCGTGTCGTGGCGCACGAGATGGCGCACGCGCTCGGCTTCAGCAGTACCTTCCTCAACAGCGCCGGGATGGTGCAGCGTGTCTCTGGCCTTCGCGGCAAGGACTTCGATGTTCCTGTGATCAACAGCAGCACGGTGGTGGCGAAGGCGCGCGAGCAGTACGGCTGCGACACCCTGGAGCACATGGAGGTGGAGGACCAGGGCGGACCATACTCAGCCGGCTCGCACTTGAAGATGCGCAACGCCAAGGATAACCTCATGGGGCCTGCCGCCAGCGCCGGGTACTACACCGCCCTGACGATGGCCGTCTTCCAGGACCTCGGCTTCTACCGGCCGGACTTCAGCAAGGCGGAGACGATGCCGTGGGCCGAGAAGGTCGGCTGCGACTTCCTCACGAAGAAGTGCATGGAGGAGAACGAGACGCGGTGGCCGGAGATGTTCTGCAACCGATCAGAGAGGGAAATGCGGTGCACCTCTGACCGGCTCCGGCTCGGAACCTGCGGTGTAGCCGTCTATGAAGCGCCCATGCCGGTGTACTGGCAGTACTTCACCAACGCATCTCTGGGCGGCTACTCCGCCTTCCTGGACTACTGCCCCTTTGTTGCGGGGTACAGAGATGGGTCCTGCAACCAGGACCCGTTTGCCGCATCGGCCTCCCTGGCGCTCTTCAACGTTTTTTCTGAGTCGTCCCGCTGCATCGATGGAGACTTCAGGCCGAAGAACAGCACTGCAGCCGTCGGGTACTATGCCGGCATGTGCGCCAACGTGAAGTGCGACAGGGCGACGCGCACGTACAGCGTGGGGGTGTACGGCAGCAGCGACTACCTCAACTGCACGCCTGGCAAAAGCGTCGCGCTGGCCACGATCAGCGGTGCCTTCGAGGACGGCGGCTACATCACGTGCCCGCCGTACGTGAGCATGTGCCAGGGCAACGTGAAGGGCGCCATGGACTTCGAAGGAGACCTCGAGGGCTCCAGCAGCAGCGAAGACGCGGCCGACAGAGCGGCGATGCAGGTGTGGAGCGAAAGGATGGCTGCATTGGCTACGGTGACGACGGTGCTGCTAGTGGCGGTGCTCTCGCTCATGGCGCTCGTGGTGCTGTGGCTGCTATTCCTCAGCTGCCCGTGCTTGTGAGGCAGGGGTGTGAGGGGCGGGAGCGTGAGTCACGGGGACCTGCGCTGATGACGGCGGCCATCGGCGCACACGTGCGTTGGAGCGGTCTTCGAGTGTGTGGGTGTGGGTGCCTCCTTTTTCTCTGCGCTTCACGCGCACGCACTCTTTCTCGCGGGCGCCCATCCCCTGCCTCCGCCCCTCCCCGGCGCTGACAGCCTCTGCAGAGCGCCGTCGGGCTTCGAGCTGAGCGTGCGTGGTGTGCTGTGCGGGGAGGGGGGCAGCGAGGGGTATTTGGCGGCGTCCACCGCCCCTTTCTCCCCTCCTCTTCTCTTCCACGCGTGGGTGGGTGCGCCGCTGGTAGGTGCCTGGTGCCGGCGCTGGCGGTAGCGACGGCTGCGTGTCTCGCTCTTCTGCCGTCTGCAGGTGGTGGAGGCCCACGAGTCTTGCACGCCGTGGGGGCGGTAAGCGGCACGGCACGAACCACGCTGAGGAGCTTCATGTCCCGGGTGGCCCGGCGACCGCGGCGATGCTCCTCCGCCCGCTGAGCGCGAGCAGGGCGGTGAAAGGGCTTGAGCAGCCGTCCGCAGGTGCGAAGGTGACCGCAAAGGAAAAGGCGGCGCGACGCACAGCGGGACGGGTGCGGCGCCCACAGATGCGTGCGTGCGCGCCTGCCGCATCGCCCCTCCAGCGATCCCCCCCTCCCCCGACGTGCGGCCTCTCGAGGGCAGGCTGGTGAGGAGGACGAAGCACGAGAGTAAGGGGTGGACGCACCGCCGGCTGATGGGCTGGCCGGACGGCACGGCGCGACGCCCTCCCTCGGCTGCTGCCGCACACACGCCCGCACAGAAATCCCGTCCTTTTACGCGTCCACTCGCCACACGCCCCACGCACAAGCACACAGGCAAAGACCGAGACGGCCGCGGGCACCACACCTCTCACAAGGGGGCGCGGGGGACCGACGGACGCACAGAGCTGTCCGCTAACCCCGCACCTGGTGTGCCCTACAGCACATGTGTCGCGTCGCGCAGCAGGTTGGCAACCACGCCGGCGCCACGGCCACCTGCACCGCTGAAGACATCCTCACGGACTAGACGTGCGACAGGGGCAGGGCGGCTGGGCGGTGCCGCCGGCCGTCTGGGCCGGCTGCGACTTCCTTACCCGGAAGCGTGTGGAGGGAGACACGACGCAGCGGGCGGCCATGCGCGCATACAGCATCCAGGTGCACAGATCCCCTGCCTGTTGGCTGCAGCGCTGCCCGGCGCCGTCCTCGTTGTCGCTGCACGCCGAGCCGCTCCTCCTCGAAGCGCACGTGTACCCGTCCGCCATCGCAACCCTCTCTGTGTCTGCGCTCTCTGTGCGCCTGCTCCCTCTTCCGCCCTTGCCGTTCGTTGGTCACCTCCCTCCTGCGTTGCTGCGTCCCCCCTCCCTCTTCCAAGAGCCGCGGGCTTTTACCAGGGCACGCGCCAGAGCCTCGCGGCCTCTGCTTGGGCTGCTCGCGTGTGTCTCCCATCCTTTTTTCTGTCCTTCGCGTCTCGCTCCAGTGCCGTGCGCCTCCCTCTTCCTCTCGCGCGCACGCCCGATATGGGTGTGCCGCTGCAGCTGCGGCAGCCATTGCTCCCTTCTCCACCCCCGCGCCCGGGGTGCGCTGGGTGAGGGCGCGTGTGCCTGCTTGGCCTCCCGTGCGGCTGGCCCGCGCCTCGGCTCGCGCAGACGCCTCTTTTCTTCGTTGCTGCCCTCCTCCTCCCCTCCCCGCCTCTCCTCTCCCTCCGGCCCGTGCTACTCTTTCGCCCCTGTGCAGCAGCGCGCGGGCCATTGGGCGCCACACACCGGCAGCGGATCTCTCCTTTCTGGGCGTGCACTCTGCTCGGCACGTCGGTCTGCCTCACCATCAGCACCACCGAAGGCGGCTCTGCCGTGGTGAGCGCAGGCACACGGGCACCTGCATTCCGCCTAGTGGCGCTCGCTGCCTTTCTGCTTCTCTCCTCCCCGCCGCTCCTTTGCCGTCCATGTGCACGCTTGTGCACCGCTCCCTAACGGCTTATCTTTTCGTCGCCCCCGCTCTCCCGTCCCCCTCTCTGTCCAACTCGTTCTGCCGCCCCGGCGCCTGTGCCGTCGTTGGCCGAGCTTGCGCGCACGCCACCGCCTGCCAGCAGCTGCAGCGCTGGCGCTCACCCACACGCGTGCCACGCCGTGGAAGCTAATTGTCCACGTTAGCGTGTGCGCGGGTGCGTGCCCAGGTCGGGGTTGTATCTGTGTGTGTGTGTGTGTGCGCCCCACAACCTTGTGGGGCGTGGGGAGAGGTGTGTCGCAGTCCCAGAGAGCTGCACGCAGGACCCCTCCCCCCGTATCTTCAAGCCCCCTCCCCCCACCGTCCGGCGTCCTCTGCCCCCGACTCCCTTCCGCTGCGGCCATGCCTCCAGCCCCCCCCTCCGTGTCCACACCCACCCACGCACAAACGCACACAGACACACCCAGGCGCACGCACCAAGCACACGCTTTACGTGGCGCCTTCTCTCTCGCCCTCACCACCTGACACTTACTCTTCCCTCCATCTACATGCTGGCCGCCATCCTGGCACGCACCCGCACCCGCACAGGCATGCCCCGCGACCGCAGCCGCACGCTCCCGCGCCACAGCTCCGCTGCACACCTGATGCAGCTTGCAGCCGCGGGCCTCGTCGTGGCCGCCTGTGTCGCCGCCGTGTGGGCACAGGCGGCCAGCATCGCTGCCCCCGGTCATCGTTGCATCCACGATGCGATGCAGCAGCGCGTGCTGCAGTCGGTGGCGCAGCAGAGCAGAGCTCCCGGCACTGTCTCGGCACTGGGCCTGCCCTACGTGTCAGCCGGCTCGATCAGCAGCAATCACACCATCGGCTATGCGCTGGCCGATAGCCCCTCGCCGAGTGCCGTGCGCGCCAAGGACTGGGGCCTGCTGCGCGTCACCGTCTCCACCGCCGACCTCACCGACCCCGCCTACCACTGCGCTCGCGCCGGGCAGCGCGTCAACAACCACGCTGGCGACATCGTCACCTGCACCGGCGACGACATCCTCACGGTTGAGAAGCGCGACACCCTCGTCAACTACCTCATCCCGCAGGCGGTGCAGCTGCACACGGAGCGGCTGAGCGTGCGGCAGGTGCAGGGCAGCTGGAAGGTGACCGGCATGGAGGGCTTGATCTGTGGCGACTTCAAGGTGCCGCTGGAGCACCTCACGCAGGGCGTCAGCAGCACCGACTTCGTGCTCTACGTGGCCTCGGTGCCGAGCGAGCCGGGGGTGCTGGCGTGGGCCACGACCTGCCAGGTGTTCTATGACAACCAGCCCGCCGTGGGCGTCATGAACATCCCTGCGGCGAACATTGCGTCGCGCTACGACCAGGGCGTCACGCGTGTCGTGGCGCACGAGATGGCGCACGCGCTCGGCTTCAGCAGTACCTTCTTCAACAGCTCCGGGATCGTGCAGCGTGTCTCTGGCCTTCGCGGCAAGGACTTCGATGTTCCTGTGATCAACAGCAGCACGGTGGTGGCGAAGGCGCGCGAGCAGTACGGCTGCGACACCCTGGAGCACATGGAGGTGGAGGACCAGGGCGGTGCTGGCTCCGCCGGCTCGCACTTGAAGATGCGCAACGCGCTGGACGAGCTCATGGCGCCTGCCGCCAGCGCCGGGTACTACACCGCCCTGACGATGGCCGTCTTCCAGGACATCAGCTTCTACCGGCCGGACTTCAGCAAGGCGGAGACGATGCCGTGGGCCGAGAAGGTCGGCTGCGACTTCCTCACGAAGAAGTGCATGGAGGAGAACGTGACGCGGTGGCCGGAGATGTTCTGCAACCGATCAGAGAGGGAAATGCGGTGCACCTCTGACCGGCTCCAGGTCGGAACCTGCGGTGTAGCCGTCTATGAAGCGCCCATGCCGGTGTACTGGCAGTACTTCACCAACGCATCTCTGGGCGGCTACTCCGCCTTCCTGGACTACTGCCCCTTTGTTGTGGGGTACAGAGATGGGTCCTGCAACCAGGACCCGTTTGCCGCATCGGCCTCCCTGGCGCTCTTCAACGTTTTTTCTGAGTCGTCCCGCTGCATCGATGGAGACTTCAGGCCGAAGAACAGCACTGCAGCCGTCGGGTACTATGCCGGCATGTGCGCCAACGTGAAGTGCGACAGGGCGACGCGCACGTACAGCGTGGGGGTGTACGGCAGCAGCGACTACCTCAACTGCACGCCTGGCAAAAGCGTCGCGCTGGCCACGATCAGCGGTGCCTTCGAGGACGGCGGCTACATCACGTGCCCGCCGTACGTGAGCATGTGCCAGGGCAACGTGAAGGGCGCCATGGACTTCGAAGGAGACCTCGAGGGCTCCAGCAGCAGCGAAGACGCGGCCGACAGAGCGGCGATGCAGGTGTGGAGCGAAAGGATGGCTGCATTGGCTACGGTGACGACGGTGCTGCTAGTGGCGGTGCTCTCGCTCATGGCGCTCGTGGTGCTGTGGCTGCTATTCCTCAGCTGCCCGTGCTTGTGAGGCAGGGGTGTGAGGGGCGGGAGCGTGAGTCACGGGGACCTGCGCTGATGACGGCGGCCATCGGCGCACACGTGCGTTGGAGCGGTCTTCGAGTGTGTGGGTGTGGGTGCCTCCTTTTTTCTCTGCGCTTCACGCGCACGCACTCTTTCTCGCGGGCGCCCATCCCCTGCCTCCGCCCCTCCCCGGCGCTGACAGCCTCTGCAGAGCGCCGTCGGGCTTCGAGCTGAGCGTGCGTGGTGTGCTGTGCGGGGAGGGGGGCAGCGAGGGGTATTTGGCGGCGTCCACCGCCCCTTTCTCCCCTCCTCTTCTCTTCCACGCGTGGGTGGGTGCGCCGCTGGTAGGCGCCTGGTGCCGGCGCTGGCGGTAGCGACGGCTGCGTGTCTCGCTCTTCTGCCGTCTGCAGGTGGTGGAGGCCCACGAGTCTTGCACGCCGTGGGGGCGGTAAGCGGCACGGCACGAACCACGCTGAGGAGCTTCATGTCCCGGGTGGCCCGGCGACCGCGGCGATGCTCCTCCGCCCGCTGAGCGCGAGCAGGGCGGTGAAAGGGCTTGAGCAGCCGTCCGCAGGTGCGAAGGTGACCGCAAAGGAAAAGGCGGCGCGACGCACAGCGGGACGGGTGCGGCGCCCACAGATGCGTGCGTGCGCGCCTGCCGCATCGCCCCTCCAGCGATCCCCCCCTCCCCCGACGTGCGGCCTCTCGAGGGCAGGCTGGTGAGGAGGACGAAGCACGAGAGTAAGGGGTGGACGCACCGCCGGCTGATGGGCTGGCCGGACGGCACGGCGCGACGCCCTCCCTCGGCTGCTGCCGCACACACGCCCGCACAGAAATCCCGTCCTTTTACGCGTCCACTCGCCACACGCCCCACGCACAAGCACACAGGCAAAGACCGAGACGGCCGCGGGCACCACACCTCTCACAAGGGGGCGCGGGGGACCGACGGACGCACAGAGCTGTCCGCTAACCCCGCACCTGGTGTGCCCTACAGCACATGTGTCGCGTCGCGCAGCAGGTTGGCAACCACGCCGGCGCCACGGCCACCTGCACCGCTGAAGACATCCTCACGGACTAGACGTGCGACAGGGGCAGGGCGGCTGGGCGGTGCCGCCGGCCGTCTGGGCCGGCTGCGACTTCCTTACCCGGAAGCGTGTGGAGGGAGACACGACGCAGCGGGCGGCCATGCGCGCATACAGCATCCAGGTGCACAGATCCCCTGCCTGTTGGCTGCAGCGCTGCCCGGCGCCGTCCTCGTTGTCGCTGCACGCCGAGCCGCTCCTCCTCGAAGCGCACGTGTACCCGTCCGCCATCGCAACCCTCTCTGTGTCTGCGCTCTCTGTGCGCCTGCTCCCTCTTCCGCCCTTGCCGTTCGTTGGTCACCTCCCTCCTGCGTTGCTGCGTCCCCCCTCCCTCTTCCAAGAGCCGCGGGCTTTTACCAGGGCACGCGCCAGAGCCTCGCGGCCTCTGCTTGGGCTGCTCGCGTGTGTCTCCCATCCTTTTTTCTGTCCTTCGCGTCTCGCTCCAGTGCCGTGCGCCTCCCTCTTCCTCTCGCGCGCACGCCCGATATGGGTGTGCCGCTGCAGCTGCGGCAGCCATTGCTCCCTTCTCCACCCCCGCGCCCGGGGTGCGCTGGGTGAGGGCGCGTGTGCCTGCTTGGCCTCCCGTGCGGCTGGCCCGCGCCTCGGCTCGCGCAGACGCCTCTTTTCTTCGTTGCTGCCCTCCTCCTCCCCTCCCCGCCTCTCCTCTCCCTCCGGCCCGTGCTACTCTTTCGCCCCTGTGCAGCAGCGCGCGGGCCATTGGGCGCCACACACCGGCAGCGGATCTCTCCTTTCTGGGCGCGCACTCTGCTCGGCACGTCTGTCTGCCTCACCATCAGCACCACCGAAGGCGGCTCTGCCGTGGTGAGCGCAGGCACACGGGCACCTGCATTCCGCCTAGTGGCGCTCGCTGCCTTTCTGCTTCTCTCCTCCCCGCCGCTCCTTTGCCGTCCATGTGCACGCTTGTGCACCGCTCCCTAACGGCTTATCTTTTCGTCGCCCCCGCTCTCCCGTCCCCCTCTCTGTCCAACTCGTTCTGCCGCCCCGGCGCCTGTGCCGTCGTTGGCCGAGCTTGCGCGCACGCCACCGCCTGCCAGCAGCTGCAGCGCTGGCGCTCACCCACACGCGTGCCACGCCGTGGAAGCTAATTGTCCACGTTAGCGTGTGCGCGGGTGCGTGCCCAGGTCGGGGTTGTATCTGTGTGTGTGTGTGTGTGCGCCCCACAACCTTGTGGGGCGTGGGGAGAGGTGTGTCGCAGTCCCAGAGAGCTGCACGCAGGACCCCTCCCCCCGTATCTTCAAGCCCCCTCCCCCCACCGTCCGGCGTCCTCTGCCCCCGACTCCCTTCCGCTGCGGCCATGCCTCCAGCCCCCCCTCCGTGTCCACACCCACCCACGCACAAACGCACACAGACACACCCAGGCGCACGCACCAAGCACACGCTTTACGTGGCGCCTTCTCTCTCGCCCTCACCACCTGACACTTACTCTTCCCTCCATCTACATGCTGGCCGCCATCCTGGCACGCACCCGCACCCGCACAGGCATGCCCCGCGACCGCAGCCGCACGCTCCCGCGCCACAGCTCCGCTGCACACCTGATGCAGCTTGCAGCCGCGGGCCTCGTCGTGGCCGCCTGTGTCGCCGCCGTGTGGGCACAGGCGGCCAGCATCGCTGCCCCCGGTCATCGTTGCATCCACGATGCGATGCAGCAGCGCGTGCTGCAGTCGGTGGCGCAGCAGAGCAGAGCTCCCGGCACTGTCTCGGCACTGGGCCTGCCCTACGTCTCAGCCGGCTCGATCAGCAGCAATCACACCATCGGCTATGCGCTGGCCGATAGCCCCTCGCCGAGTGCCGTGCGCGCCAAGGACTGGGGCCTGCTGCGCGTCACCGTCTCCACCGCCGACCTCACCGACCCCGCCTACCACTGCGCTCGCGCCGGGCAGCGCGTCAACAACCACGCTGGCGACATCGTCACCTGCACCGGCGACGACATCCTCACGGTTGAGAAGCGCGACACCCTCGTCAACTACCTCATCCCGCAGGCGGTGCAGCTGCACACGGAGCGGCTGAGCGTGCGGCAGGTGCAGGGCAGCTGGAAGGTGACCGGCATGGAGGGCTTGATCTGTGGCGACTTCAAGGTGCCGCTGGAGCACCTCACGCAGGGCGTCAGCAGCACCGACTTCGTGCTCTACGTGGCCTCGGTGCCGAGCAAGCCGGGGGTGCTGGCGTGGGCCACGACCTGCCAGGTGTTCTATGACAACCAGCCCGCCGTGGGCGTCATGAACATCCCTGCGGCGAACATTGCGTCGCGCTACGACCAGGGCGTCACGCGTGTCGTGGCGCACGAGATGGCGCACGCGCTCGGCTTCAGCAGTACCTTCTTCAACAGCTCCGGGATCGTGCAGCGTGTCTCTGGCCTTCGCGGCAAGGACTTCGATGTTCCTGTGATCAAGAGCAGCACGGTGGTGGCGAAGGCGCGCGAGCAGTACGGCTGCGACACCCTGGAGCACATGGAGGTGGAGGACCAGGGCGGTGCTGGCTCCGCCGGCTCGCACTTGAAGATGCGCAACGCCAAGGATAACCTCATGGCGCCTGCCTCGAGCGCCGGGTACTACACCGCCCTGACGATGGCCGTCTTCCAGGACCTCGGCTTCTACCGGCCGGACTTCAGCAAGGCGGAGACGATGCCGTGGGCCGAGAAGGTCGGCTGCGACTTCCTCACGAAGAAGTGCATGGAGGAGAACGTGACGCGGTGGCCGGAGATGTTCTGCAACCGATCAGAGAGGGAAATGCGGTGCACCTCTGACCGGCTCCGGCTCGGAACCTGCGGTGTAGCCGTCTATGAAGCGCCCATGCCGGTGTACTGGCAGTACTTCACCAACGCATCTCTGGGCGGCTACTCCGCCTTCCTGGACTACTGCCCCTTTGTTGCGGGGTACAGAGATGGGTCCTGCAACCAGGACCCGTTTGCCGCATCGGCCTCCCTGGCGCTCTTCAACGTTTTTTCTGAGTCGTCCCGCTGCATCGATGGAGACTTCAGGCCGAAGAACAGCACTGCAGCCGTCGGGTACTATGCCGGCATGTGCGCCAACGTGAAGTGCGACAGGGCGACGCGCACGTACAGCGTGGGGGTGTACGGCAGCAGCGACTACCTCAACTGCACGCCTGGCAAAAGCGTCGCGCTGGCCACGATCAGCGGTGCCTTCGAGGACGGCGGCTACATCACGTGCCCGCCGTACGTGAGCATGTGCCAGGGCAACGTGAAGGGCGCCATGGACTTCGAAGGAGACCTCGAGGGCTCCAGCAGCAGCGAAGACGCGGCCGACAGAGCGGCGATGCAGGTGTGGAGCGAAAGGATGGCTGCATTGGCTACGGTGACGACGGTGCTGCTAGTGGCGGTGCTCTCGCTCATGGCGCTCGTGGTGCTGTGGCTGCTATTCCTCAGCTGCCCGTGCTTGTGAGGCAGGGGTGTGAGGGGCGGGAGCGTGAGTCACGGGGACCTGCGCTGATGACGGCGGCCATCGGCGCACACGTGCGTTGGAGCGGTCTTCGAGTGTGTGGGTGTGGGTGCCTCCTTTTTTTCTCTGCGCTTCACGCGCACGCACTCTTTCTCGCGGGCGCCCATCCCCTGCCTCCGCCCCTCCCCGGCGCTGACAGCCTCTGCAGAGCGCCGTCGGGCTTCGAGCTGAGCGTGCGTGGTGTGCTGTGCGGGGAGGGGGGCAGCGAGGGGTATTTGGCGGCGTCCACCGCCCCTTTCTCCCCTCCTCTTCTCTTCCACGCGTGGGTGGGTGCGCCGCTGGTAGGTGCCTGGTGCCGGCGCTGGCGGTAGCGACGGCTGCGTGTCTCGCTCTTCTGCCGTCTGCAGGTGGTGGAGGCCCACGAGTCTTGCACGCCGTGGGGGCGGTAAGCGGCACGGCACGAACCACGCTGAGGAGCTTCATGTCCCGGGTGGCCCGGCGACCGCGGCGATGCTCCTCCGCCCGCTGAGCGCGAGCAGGGCGGTGAAAGGGCTTGAGCAGCCGTCCGCAGGTGCGAAGGTGACCGCAAAGGAAAAGGCGGCGCGACGCACAGCGGGACGGGTGCGGCGCCCACAGATGCGTGCGTGCGCGCCTGCCGCATCGCCCCTCCAGCGATCCCCCCCTCCCCCGACGTGCGGCCTCTCGAGGGCAGGCTGGTGAGGAGGACGAAGCACGAGAGTAAGGGGTGGACGCACCGCCGGCTGATGGGCTGGCCGGACGGCACGGCGCGACGCCCTCCCTCGGCTGCTGCCGCACACACGCCCGCACAGAAATCCCGTCCTTTTACGCGTCCACTCGCCACACGCCCCACGCACAAGCACACAGGCAAAGACCGAGACGGCCGCGGGCACCACACCTCTCACAAGGGGGCGCGGGGGACCGACGGACGCACAGAGCTGTCCGCTAACCCCGCACCTGGTGTGCCCTACAGCACATGTGTCGCGTCGCGCAGCAGGTTGGCAACCACGCCGGCGCCACGGCCACCTGCACCGCTGAAGACATCCTCACGGACTAGACGTGCGACAGGGGCAGGGCGGCTGGGCGGTGCCGCCGGCCGTCTGGGCCGGCTGCGACTTCCTTACCCGGAAGCGTGTGGAGGGAGACACGACGCAGCGGGCGGCCATGCGCGCATACAGCATCCAGGTGCACAGATCCCCTGCCTGTTGGCTGCAGCGCTGCCCGGCGCCGTCCTCGTTGTCGCTGCACGCCGAGCCGCTCCTCCTCGAAGCGCACGTGTACCCGTCCGCCATCGCAACCCTCTCTGTGTCTGCGCTCTCTGTGCGCCTGCTCCCTCTTCCGCCCTTGCCGTTCGTTGGTCACCTCCCTCCTGCGTTGCTGCGTCCCCCCTCCCTCTTCCAAGAGCCGCGGGCTTTTACCAGGGCACGCGCCAGAGCCTCGCGGCCTCTGCTTGGGCTGCTCGCGTGTGTCTCCCATCCTTTTTTCTGTCCTTCGCGTCTCGCTCCAGTGCCGTGCGCCTCCCTCTTCCTCTCGCGCGCACGCCCGATATGGGTGTGCCGCTGCAGCTGCGGCAGCCATTGCTCCCTTCTCCACCCCCGCGCCCGGGGTGCGCTGGGTGAGGGCGCGTGTGCCTGCTTGGCCTCCCGTGCGGCTGGCCCGCGCCTCGGCTCGCGCAGACGCCTCTTTTCTTCGTTGCTGCCCTCCTCCTCCCCTCCCCGCCTCTCCTCTCCCTCCGGCCCGTGCTACTCTTTCGCCCCTGTGCAGCAGCGCGCGGGCCATTGGGCGCCACACACCGGCAGCGGATCTCTCCTTTCTGGGCGCGCACTCTGCTCGGCACGTCTGTCTGCCTCACCATCAGCACCACCGAAGGCGGCTCTGCCGTGGTGAGCGCAGGCACACGGGCACCTGCATTCCGCCTAGTGGCGCTCGCTGCCTTTCTGCTTCTCTCCTCCCCGCCGCTCCTTTGCCGTCCATGTGCACGCTTGTGCACCGCTCCCTAACGGCTTATCTTTTCGTCGCCCCCGCTCTCCCGTCCCCCTCTCTGTCCAACTCGTTCTGCCGCCCCGGCGCCTGTGCCGTCGTTGGCCGAGCTTGCGCGCACGCCACCGCCTGCCAGCAGCTGCAGCGCTGGCGCTCACCCACACGCGTGCCACGCCGTGGAAGCTAATTGTCCACGTTAGCGTGTGCGCGGGTGCGTGCCCAGGTCGGGGTTGTATCTGTGTGTGTGTGTGTGTGCGCCCCACAACCTTGTGGGGCGTGGGGAGAGGTGTGTCGCAGTCCCAGAGAGCTGCACGCAGGACCCCTCCCCCCGTATCTTCAAGCCCCCTCCCCCCACCGTCCGGCGTCCTCTGCCCCCGACTCCCTTCCGCTGCGGCCATGCCTCCAGCCCCCCCCCCTCCGTGTCCACACCCACCCACGCACAAACGCACACAGACACACCCAGGCGCACGCACCAAGCACACGCTTTACGTGGCGCCTTCTCTCTCGCCCTCACCACCTGACACTTACTCTTCCCTCCATCTACATGCTGGCCGCCATCCTGGCACGCACCCGCACCCGCACAGGCATGCCCCGCGACCGCAGCCGCACGCTCCCGCGCCACAGCTCCGCTGCACACCTGATGCAGCTTGCAGCCGCGGGCCTCGTCGTGGCCGCCTGTGTCGCCGCCGTGTGGGCACAGGCGGCCAGCATCGCTGCCCCCGGTCATCGTTGCATCCACGATGCGATGCAGCAGCGCGTGCTGCAGTCGGTGGCGCAGCAGAGCAGAGCTCCCGGCACTGTCTCGGCACTGGGCCTGCCCTACGTGTCAGCCGGCTCGATCAGCAGCAATCACACCATCGGCTATGCGCTGGCCGATAGCCCCTCGCCGAGTGCCGTGCGCGCCAAGGACTGGGGCCTGCTGCGCGTCACCGTCTCCACCGCCGACCTCACCGACCCCGCCTACCACTGCGCTCGCGCCGGGCAGCGCGTCAACAACCACGCTGGCGACATCGTCACCTGCACCGGCGACGACATCCTCACGGTTGAGAAGCGCGACACCCTCGTCAACTACCTCATCCCGCAGGCGGTGCAGCTGCACACGGAGCGGCTGAGCGTGCGGCAGGTGCAGGGCAGCTGGAAGGTGACCGGCATGGAGGGCTTGATCTGTGGCGACTTCAAGGTGCCGCTGGAGCACCTCACGCAGGGCGTCAGCAGCACCGACTTCGTGCTCTACGTGGCCTCGGTGCCGAGCGAGCCGGGGGTGCTGGCGTGGGCCACGACCTGCCAGGTGTTCTATGACAACCAGCCCGCCGTGGGCGTCATGAACATCCCTGCGGCGAACATTGCGTCGCGCTACGACCAGGGCGTCACGCGTGTCGTGGCGCACGAGATGGCGCACGCGCTCGGCTTCAGCAGTACCTTCTTCAACAGCTCCGGGATGGTGCAGCGTGTCTCTGGCCTTCGCGGCAAGGACTTCGATGTTCCTGTGATCAAGAGCAGCACGGTGGTGGCGAAGGCGCGCGAGCAGTACGGCTGCGACACCCTGGAGCACATGGAGGTGGAGGACCAGGGCGGTGCTGGCTCCGCCGGCTCGCACTTGAAGATGCGCAACGCGCAAGGATAACCTCATGGCGCCTGCCTCGAGCGCCGGGTACTACACCGCCCTGACGATGGCCGTCTTCCAGGACCTCGGCTTCTACCGGCCGGACTTCAGCAAGGCGGAGACGATGCCGTGGGCCGAGAAGGTCGGCTGCGACTTCCTCACGAAGAAGTGCATGGAGGAGAACGTGACGCGGTGGCCGGAGATGTTCTGCAACCGATCAGAGAGGGAAATGCGGTGCACCTCTGACCGGCTCCGGCTCGGAACCTGCGGTGTAGCCGTCTATGAAGCGCCCATGCCGGTGTACTGGCAGTACTTCACCAACGCATCTCTGGGCGGCTACTCCGCCTTCCTGGACTACTGCCCCTTTGTTGTGGGGTACAGAGATGGGTCCTGCAACCAGGACCCGTTTGCCGCATCGGCCTCCCTGGCGCTCTTCAACGTTTTTTCTGAGTCGTCCCGCTGCATCGATGGAGACTTCAGGCCGAAGAACAGCACTGCAGCCGTCGGGTACTATGCCGGCATGTGCGCCAACGTGAAGTGCGACAGGGCGACGCGCACGTACAGCGTGGGGGTGTACGGCAGCAGCGACTACCTCAACTGCACGCCTGGCAAAAGCGTCGCGCTGGCCACGATCAGCGGTGCCTTCGAGGACGGCGGCTACATCACGTGCCCGCCGTACGTGAGCATGTGCCAGGGCAACGTGAAGGGCGCCATGGACTTCGAAGGAGACCTCGAGGGCTCCAGCAGCAGCGAAGACGCGGCCGACAGAGCGGCGATGCAGGTGTGGAGCGAAAGGATGGCTGCATTGGCTACGGTGACGACGGTGCTGCTAGTGGCGGTGCTCTCGCTCATGGCGCTCGTGGTGCTGTGGCTGCTATTCCTCAGCTGCCCGTGCTTGTGAGGCAGGGGTGTGAGGGGCGGGAGCGTGAGTCACGGGGACCTGCGCTGATGACGGCGGCCATCGGCGCACACGTGCGTTGGAGCGGTCTTCGAGTGTGTGGGTGTGGGTGCCTCCTTTTTTTCTCTGCGCTTCACGCGCACGCACTCTTTCTCGCGGGCGCCCATCCCCTGCCTCCGCCCCTCCCCGGCGCTGACAGCCTCTGCAGAGCGCCGTCGGGCTTCGAGCTGAGCGTGCGTGGTGTGCTGTGCGGGGAGGGGGGGCAGCGAGGGGTATTTGGCGGCGTCCACCGCCCCTTTCTCCCCTCCTCTTCTCTTCCACGCGTGGGTGGGTGCGCCGCTGGTAGGTGCCTGGTGCCGGCGCTGGCGGTAGCGACGGCTGCGTGTCTCGCTCTTCTGCCGTCTGCAGGTGGTGGAGGCCCACGAGTCTTGCACGCCGTGGGGGCGGTAAGCGGCACGGCACGAACCACGCTGAGGAGCTTCATGTCCCGGGTGGCCCGGCGACCGCGGCGATGCTCCTCCGCCCGCTGAGCGCGAGCAGGGCGGTGAAAGGGCTTGAGCAGCCGTCCGCAGGTGCGAAGGTGACCGCAAAGGAAAAGGCGGCGCGACGCACAGCGGGACGGGTGCGGCGCCCACAGATGCGTGCGTGCGCGCCTGCCGCATCGCCCCTCCAGCGATCCCCCCCTCCCCCGACGTGCGGCCTCTCGAGGGCAGGCTGGTGAGGAGGACGAAGCACGAGAGTAAGGGGTGGACGCACCGCCGGCTGATGGGCTGGCCGGACGGCACGGCGCGACGCCCTCCCTCGGCTGCTGCCGCACACACGCCCGCACAGAAATCCCGTCCTTTTACGCGTCCACTCGCCACACGCCCCACGCACAAGCACACAGGCAAAGACCGAGACGGCCGCGGGCACCACACCTCTCACAAGGGGGCGCGGGGGACCGACGGACGCACAGAGCTGTCCGCTAACCCCGCACCTGGTGTGCCCTACAGCACATGTGTCGCGTCGCGCAGCAGGTTGGCAACCACGCCGGCGCCACGGCCACCTGCACCGCTGAAGACATCCTCACGGACTAGACGTGCGACAGGGGCAGGGCGGCTGGGCGGTGCCGCCGGCCGTCTGGGCCGGCTGCGACTTCCTTACCCGGAAGCGTGTGGAGGGAGACACGACGCAGCGGGCGGCCATGCGCGCATACAGCATCCAGGTGCACAGATCCCCTGCCTGTTGGCTGCAGCGCTGCCCGGCGCCGTCCTCGTTGTCGCTGCACGCCGAGCCGCTCCTCCTCGAAGCGCACGTGTACCCGTCCGCCATCGCAACCCTCTCTGTGTCTGCGCTCTCTGTGCGCCTGCTCCCTCTTCCGCCCTTGCCGTTCGTTGGTCACCTCCCTCCTGCGTTGCTGCGTCCCCCCCTCCCTCTTCCAAGAGCCGCGGGCTTTTACCAGGGCACGCGCCAGAGCCTCGCGGCCTCTGCTTGGGCTGCTCGCGTGTGTCTCCCATCCTTTTTTCTGTCCTTCGCGTCTCGCTCCAGTGCCGTGCGCCTCCCTCTTCCTCTCGCGCGCACGCCCGATATGGGTGTGCCGCTGCAGCTGCGGCAGCCATTGCTCCCTTCTCCACCCCCGCGCCCGGGGTGCGCTGGGTGAGGGCGCGTGTGCCTGCTTGGCCTCCCGTGCGGCTGGCCCGCGCCTCGGCTCGCGCAGACGCCTCTTTTCTTCGTTGCTGCCCTCCTCCTCCCCTCCCCGCCTCTCCTCTCCCTCCGGCCCGTGCTACTCTTTCGCCCCTGTGCAGCAGCGCGCGGGCCATTGGGCGCCACACACCGGCAGCGGATCTCTCCTTTCTGGGCGCGCACTCTGCTCGGCACGTCTGTCTGCCTCACCATCAGCACCACCGAAGGCGGCTCTGCCGTGGTGAGCGCAGGCACACGGGCACCTGCATTCCGCCTAGTGGCGCTCGCTGCCTTTCTGCTTCTCTCCTCCCCGCCGCTCCTTTGCCGTCCATGTGCACGCTTGTGCACCGCTCCCTAACGGCTTATCTTTTCGTCGCCCCCGCTCTCCCGTCCCCCTCTCTGTCCAACTCGTTCTGCCGCCCCGGCGCCTGTGCCGTCGTTGGCCGAGCTTGCGCGCACGCCACCGCCTGCCAGCAGCTGCAGCGCTGGCGCTCACCCACACGCGTGCCACGCCGTGGAAGCTAATTGTCCACGTTAGCGTGTGCGCGGGTGCGTGCCCAGGTCGGGGTTGTATCTGTGTGTGTGTGTGTGTGTGCGCCCCACAACCTTGTGGGGCGTGGGGAGAGGTGTGTCGCAGTCCCAGAGAGCTGCACGCAGGACCCCTCCCCCCGTATCTTCAAGCCCCCTCCCCCCACCGTCCGGCGTCCTCTGCCCCCGACTCCCTTCCGCTGCGGCCATGCCTCCAGCCCCCCCCTCCGTGTCCACACCCACCCACGCACAAACGCACACAGACACACCCAGGCGCACGCACCAAGCACACGCTTTACGTGGCGCCTTCTCTCTCGCCCTCACCACCTGACACTTACTCTTCCCTCCATCTACATGCTGGCCGCCATCCTGGCACGCACCCGCACCCGCACAGGCATGCCCCGCGACCGCAGCCGCACGCTCCCGCGCCACAGCTCCGCTGCACACCTGATGCAGCTTGCAGCCGCGGGCCTCGTCGTGGCCGCCTGTGTCGCCGCCGTGTGGGCACAGGCGGCCAGCATCGCTGCCCCCGGTCATCGTTGCATCCACGATGCGATGCAGCAGCGCGTGCTGCAGTCGGTGGCGCAGCAGGGCAGAGCTCCCGGCACTGTCTCGGCACTGGGCCTGCCCTACGTGTCAGCCGGCTCGATCAGCAGCAATCACACCATCGGCTATGCGCTGGCCGATAGCCCCTCGCCGAGTGCCGTGCGCGCCAAGGACTGGGGCCTGCTGCGCGTCACCGTCTCCACCGCCGACCTCACCGACCCCGCCTACCACTGCGCTCGCGCCGGGCAGCGCGTCAACAACCACGCTGGCGACATCGTCACCTGCACCGGCGACGACATCCTCACGGTTGAGAAGCGCGACACCCTCGTCAACTACCTCATCCCGCAGGCGGTGCAGCTGCACACGGAGCGGCTGAGCGTGCGGCAGGTGCAGGGCAGCTGGAAGGTGACCGGCATGGAGGGCTTGATCTGTGGCGACTTCAAGGTGCCGCTGGAGCACCTCACGCAGGGCGTCAGCAGCACCGACTTCGTGCTCTACGTGGCCTCGGTGCCGAGCGAGCCGGGGGTGCTGGCGTGGGCCACGACCTGCCAGGTGTTCTATGACAACCAGCCCGCCGTGGGCGTCATGAACATCCCTGCGGCGTACATTGCGTCGCGCTACGACCAGTTCTCTACGCGCACCGTGGCGCACGAGATGGCGCACGCGCTCGGCTTCAGCAGTACCTTCTTCAACAGCTCCGGGATGGTGCAGCGTGTCTCTGGCCTTCGCGGCAAGGACTTCGATGTTCCTGTGATCAACAGCAGCACGGTGGTGGCGAAGGCGCGCGAGCAGTACGGCTGCGACACCCTGGAGCACATGGAGGTGGAGGACCAGGGCGGTGCTGGCTCCGCCGGCTCGCACTTGAAGATGCGCAACGCGCTGGACGAGCTCATGGCGCCTGCCTCGAGCGCCGGGTACTACACCGCCCTGACGATGGCCGTCTTCCAGGACCTCGGCTTCTACCGGCCGGACTTCAGCAAGGCGGAGACGATGCCGTGGGCCGAGAAGGTCGGCTGCGACTTCCTCACGAAGAAGTGCATGGAGGAGAACGTGACGCGGTGGCCGGAGATGTTCTGCAACCGATCAGAGAGGGAAATGCGGTGCACCTCTGACCGGCTCCAGGTCGGAACCTGCGGTGTAGCCGTCTATGAAGCGCCCATGCCGGTGTACTGGCAGTACTTCACCAACGCATCTCTGGGCGGCTACTCCGCCTTCCTGGACTACTGCCCCTTTGTTGTGGGGTACAGAGATGGGTCCTGCAACCAGGACCCGTTTGCCGCATCGGCCTCCCTGGCGCTCTTCAACGTTTTTTCTGAGTCGTCCCGCTGCATCGATGGAGACTTCAGGCCGAAGAACAGCACTGCAGCCGTCGGGTACTATGCCGGCATGTGCGCCAACGTGAAGTGCGACAGGGCGACGCGCACGTACAGCGTGGGGGTGTACGGCAGCAGCGACTACCTCAACTGCACGCCTGGCAAAAGCGTCGCGCTGGCCACGATCAGCGGTGCCTTCGAGGACGGCGGCTACATCACGTGCCCGCCGTACGTGAGCATGTGCCAGGGCAACGTGAAGGGCGCCATGGACTTCGAAGGAGACCTCGAGGGCTCCAGCAGCAGCGAAGACGCGGCCGACAGAGCGGCGATGCAGGTGTGGAGCGAAAGGATGGCTGCATTGGCTACGGTGACGACGGTGCTGCTAGTGGCGGTGCTCTCGCTCATGGCGCTCGTGGTGCTGTGGCTGCTATTCCTCAGCTGCCCGTGCTTGTGAGGCAGGGGTGTGAGGGGCGGGAGCGTGAGTCACGGGGACCTGCGCTGATGACGGCGGCCATCGGCGCACACGTGCGTTGGAGCGGTCTTCGAGTGTGTGGGTGTGGGTGCCTCCTTTTTTTCTCTGCGCTTCACGCGCACGCACTCTTTCTCGCGGGCGCCCATCCCCTGCCTCCGCCCCTCCCCGGCGCTGACAGCCTCTGCAGAGCGCCGTCGGGCTTCGAGCTGAGCGTGCGTGGTGTGCTGTGCGGGGAGGGGGGGCAGCGAGGGGTATTTGGCGGCGTCCACCGCCCCTTTCTCCCCTCCTCTTCTCTTCCACGCGTGGGTGGGTGCGCCGCTGGTAGGCGCCTGGTGCCGGCGCTGGCGGTAGCGACGGCTGCGTGTCTCGCTCTTCTGCCGTCTGCAGGTGGTGGAGGCCCACGAGTCTTGCACGCCGTGGGGGCGGTAAGCGGCACGGCACGAACCACGCTGAGGAGCTTCATGTCCCGGGTGGCCCGGCGACCGCGGCGATGCTCCTCCGCCCGCTGAGCGCGAGCAGGGCGGTGAAAGGGCTTGAGCAGCCGTCCGCAGGTGCGAAGGTGACCGCAAAGGAAAAGGCGGCGCGACGCACAGCGGGACGGGTGCGGCGCCCACAGATGCGTGCGTGCGCGCCTGCCGCATCGCCCCTCCAGCGATCCCCCCCCCTCCCCCGACGTGCGGCCTCTCGAGGGCAGGCTGGTGAGGAGGACGAAGCACGAGAGTAAGGGGTGGACGCACCGCCGGCTGATGGGCTGGCCGGACGGCACGGCGCGACGCCCTCCCTCGGCTGCTGCCGCACACACGCCCGCACAGAAATCCCGTCCTTTTACGCGTCCACTCGCCACACGCCCCACGCACAAGCACACAGGCAAAGACCGAGACGGCCGCGGGCACCACACCTCTCACAAGGGGGCGCGGGGGACCGACGGACGCACAGAGCTGTCCGCTAACCCCGCACCTGGTGTGCCCTACAGCACATGTGTCGCGTCGCGCAGCAGGTTGGCAACCACGCCGGCGCCACGGCCACCTGCACCGCTGAAGACATCCTCACGGACTAGACGTGCGACAGGGGCAGGGCGGCTGGGCGGTGCCGCCGGCCGTCTGGGCCGGCTGCGACTTCCTTACCCGGAAGCGTGTGGAGGGAGACACGACGCAGCGGGCGGCCATGCGCGCATACAGCATCCAGGTGCACAGATCCCCTGCCTGTTGGCTGCAGCGCTGCCCGGCGCCGTCCTCGTTGTCGCTGCACGCCGAGCCGCTCCTCCTCGAAGCGCACGTGTACCCGTCCGCCATCGCAACCCTCTCTGTGTCTGCGCTCTCTGTGCGCCTGCTCCCTCTTCCAAGAGCCGCGGGCTTTTACCGGGGCACGCGCCAGAGCCTCGCGGCCTCTGCTTGGGCTGCTCGCGTGTGTCTCCCATCCTTTTTTCTGTCCTTCGCGTCTCGCTCCAGTGCCGTGCGCCTCCCTCTTCCTCTCGCGCGCACGCCCGATATGGGTGTGCCGCTGCAGCTGCGGCAGCCATTGCTCCCTTCTCCACCCCCGCGCCCGGGGTGCGCTGGGTGAGGGCGCGTGTGCCTGCTTGGCCTCCCGTGCGGCTGGCCCGCGCCTCGGCTCGCGCAGACGCCTCTTTTCTTCGTTGCTGCCCTCCTCCTCCCCTCCCCGCCTCTCCTCTCCCTCCGGCCCGTGCTACTCTTTCGCCCCTGTGCAGCAGCGCGCGGGCCATTGGGCGCCACACACCGGCAGCGGATCTCTCCTTTCTGGGCGCGCACTCTGCTCGGCACGTCTGTCTGCCTCACCATCAGCACCACCGAAGGCGGCTCTGCCGTGGTGAGCGCAGGCACACGGGCACCTGCATTCCGCCTAGTGGCGCTCGCTGCCTTTCTGCTTCTCTCCTCCCCGCCGCTCCTTTGCCGTCCATGTGCACGCTTGTGCACCGCTCCCTAACGGCTTATCTTTTCGTCGCCCCCGCTCTCCCGTCCCCCTCTCTGTCCAACTCGTTCTGCCGCCCCGGCGCCTGTGCCGTCGTTGGCCGAGCTTGCGCGCACGCCACCGCCTGCCAGCAGCTGCAGCGCTGGCGCTCACCCACACGCGTGCCACGCCGTGGAAGCTAATTGTCCACGTTAGCGTGTGCGCGGGTGCGTGCCCAGGTCGGGGTTGTATCTGTGTGTGTGTGTGTGTGCGCCCCACAACCTTGTGGGGCGTGGGGAGAGGTGTGTCGCAGTCCCAGAGAGCTGCACGCAGGACCCCTCCCCCCGTATCTTCAAGCCCCCTCCCCCCACCGTCCGGCGTCCTCTGCCCCCGACTCCCTTCCGCTGCGGCCATGCCTCCAGCCCCCTCCGTGTCCACACCCACCCACGCACAAACGCACACAGACACACCCAGGCGCACGCACCAAGCACACGCTTTACGTGGCGCCTTCTCTCTCGCCCTCACCACCTGACACTTACTCTTCCCTCCATCTACATGCTGGCCGCCATCCTGGCACGCACCCGCACCCGCACAGGCATGCCCCGCGACCGCAGCCGCACGCTCCCGCGCCACAGCTCCGCTGCACACCTGATGCAGCTTGCAGCCGCGGGCCTCGTCGTGGCCGCCTGTGTCGCCGCCGTGTGGGCACAGGCGGCCAGCATCGCTGCCCCCGGTCATCGTTGCATCCACGATGCGATGCAGCAGCGCGTGCTGCAGTCGGTGGCGCAGCAGGGCAGAGCTCCCGGCACTGTCTCGGCACTGGGCCTGCCCTACGTGTCAGCCGGCTCGATCAGCAGCAATCACACCATCGGCTATGCGCTGGCCGATAGCCCCTCGCCGAGTGCCGTGCGCGCCAAGGACTGGGGCCTGCTGCGCGTCACCGTCTCCACCGCCGACCTCACCGACCCCGCCTACCACTGCGCTCGCGCCGGGCAGCGCGTCAACAACCACGCTGGCGACATCGTCACCTGCACCGGCGACGACATCCTCACGGTTGAGAAGCGCGACACCCTCGTCAACTACCTCATCCCGCAGGCGGTGCAGCTGCACACGGAGCGGCTGAGCGTGCGGCAGGTGCAGGGCAGCTGGAAGGTGACCGGCATGGAGGGCTTGATCTGTGGCGACTTCAAGGTGCCGCTGGAGCACCTCACGCAGGGCGTCAGCAGCACCGACTTCGTGCTCTACGTGGCCTCGGTGCCGAGCGAGCCGGGGGTGCTGGCGTGGGCCACGACCTGCCAGGTGTTCTATGACAACCAGCCCGCCGTGGGCGTCATGAACATCCCTGCGGCGAACATTGCGTCGCGCTACGACCAGGGCGTCACGCGTGTCGTGGCGCACGAGATGGCGCACGCGCTCGGCTTCAGCAGTACCTTCTTCAACAGCTCCGGGATGGTGAAGCGTGTCTCTGGCCTTCGCGGCAAGGACTTCGATGTTCCTGTGATCAAGAGCAGCACGGTGGTGGCGAAGGCGCGCGAGCAGTACGGCTGCGACACCCTGGAGCACATGGAGCTGGAGGACCAGGGCGGTGCTGGCTCCGCCGGCTCGCACTTGAAGATGCGCAACGCCAAGGATAACCTCATGGCGCCTGCCTCGAGCGCCGGGTACTACACCGCCCTGACGATGGCCGTCTTCCAGGACCTCGGCTTCTACCGGCCGGACTTCAGCAAGGCGGAGACGATGCCGTGGGCCGAGAAGGTCGGCTGCGACTTCCTCACGAAGAAGTGCATGGAGGAGAACGAGACGCGGTGGCCGGAGATGTTCTGCAACCGATCAGAGAGGGAAATGCGGTGCACCTCTGACCGGCTCCGGCTCGGAACCTGCGGTGTAGCCGTCTATGAAGCGCCCATGCCGGTGTACTGGCAGTACTTCACCAACGCATCTCTGGGCGGCTACTCCGCCTTCCTGGACTACTGCCCCTTTGTTGTGGGGTACAGAGATGGGTCCTGCAACCAGGACCCGTTTGCCGCATCGGCCTCCCTGGCGCTCTTCAACGTTTTTTCTGAGTCGTCCCGCTGCATCGATGGAGACTTCAGGCCGAAGAACAGCACTGCAGCCGTCGGGTACTATGCCGGCATGTGCGCCAACGTGAAGTGCGACAGGGCGACGCGCACGTACAGCGTGGGGGTGTACGGCAGCAGCGACTACCTCAACTGCACGCCTGGCAAAAGCGTCGCGCTGGCCACGATCAGCGGTGCCTTCGAGGACGGCGGCTACATCACGTGCCCGCCGTACGTGAGCATGTGCCAGGGCAACGTGAAGGGCGCCATGGACTTCGAAGGAGACCTCGAGGGCTCCAGCAGCAGCGAAGACGCGGCCGACAGAGCGGCGATGCAGGTGTGGAGCGAAAGGATGGCTGCATTGGCTACGGTGACGACGGTGCTGCTAGTGGCGGTGCTCTCGCTCATGGCGCTCGTGGTGCTGTGGCTGCTATTCCTCAGCTGCCCGTGCTTGTGAGGCAGGGGTGTGAGGGGCGGGAGCGTGAGTCACGGGGACCTGCGCTGATGACGGCGGCCATCGGCGCACACGTGCGTTGGAGCGGTCTTCGAGTGTGTCAGTGTGGGTGAGTCGTCTCCGTCTCAGAAAAGGCGAACACAACCGGGGATGAGGATGGTGTCGCTGCGTAACGTACGATGGCGGTGCATTGTGTCCGCTTTCAGTGTGGATAGCGTGCACGCATTTCCGTCTGTACGTGATTGTGTGTGTGTGTGTATTGTCTTGTGTTGTGAAGTATATCTTCAAACCTCTCGATCGTGTGCTTCGTTCGGGATGTGCGTAGCGATGAAGTCGCTGGGCACCCAGTGACGTTCTCGTGGAGAAAAAAGAGTGGAAGCACGCAATGCACGAGCACATGTACCCGCGAGGGGTGCGGACGGAGTGGTGATAGGAGGGTGCAGAAGCGTGCTGTGTGTGTTTGGGGGGGAGAAGGGGAAGGGGAGAAGGCCTGCGGGCTACGGCATAGGCGTGCGTCAAGTAGATGCTGGAATGAAGAAGAGGGACGGGGATGAGGCGACGCCACATAGCGGTTGGTAAGAGAGAGCGTGAATGAGGGAAAGGGCATGCGGAGCAAAATAAGTGGTCGCATGGCTGTAACGCGCCTCTTCTGGCCCCTTCAGAAGCCTTTCCTCGCTGGGGCCTTCCATGAAGTGGGATGTGCACGCCTCTGTGTTCGTTAGTGTTGCGCGCCCCTCTCCCTCCCATTTGCGTGCCTGAGTTCCTCTCGTGTGATAACTGTGTAGGGTTGGATGAATGGGTTAGGCTGGAGGTGGCTGTGGCCGCTCGACGCTCGTTCTAGGCATAAACGCCTCATCCGTCACACATCGCCACCACTTCGTGCCTCGCCCGCTACACGCCCCGTCCCCCATTCTTCTCCCGCGGCCCTCCCCTGCCATCTTCCATGCGCGCCACAGCGCGGCACGCCGATCAGCACCCGCCGCAACAAAAAAAAAAACAGCAGAGCCAAGCCCCGACCTTCTCCAACTCTCTGCGTTGCTCTTCATCCGGTACAACCACTGCATGCCTCAAAATCGTGCCTCTGCCTCGCCACACCGCGCGCCCCCCGCACTTACTTCCTTCTACCTCCCGCTTCAGCTCTTCGTCACGTGCACAAGCCTTCAGACTCTCTCCTCGTTCGCTACAACAAGAACACCATATCGCACCTCCGCGCACAAGCCCTCACCCTCGTACCAACCCAACTCTCTACGGCACCTGCGCCGGCACAGCCATGTCCCGCGACAGCAGCAGCACGCACCGGCGCCACAGCGGCGCCTCGCTCCTGGCGCGCCTAGCCGCTGCCGGCGTCGCCGTCATTGTCGCTGTCGGTACCACCGTCGCGTGGGCGCACGCCGGTGCGACCCAGCACCACTGCATCCACGACAAGATGCAGGCCAGCGTGCTGCGCTCCGTTGCGGGCCAGCGCACAACCTCCGGCGCGGTGTCGGCGCTGGGCCTGCCCTACGCCACCGTCGGCGCCGCAAGCCGTGCTGCCGGCGTCGTGCGCGCCAAGGACTGGGGCAAGCTGCGCGTCACCGTCTCCGCCGAGGACCTCACCGACCCTCGGTACCACTGCGCTCACGCCGGGCAGCGCATCAACAACCACGCTGGCGGCGAGGTCATCTGCAAACAGGAGGACGTGCTGACGGACGAGAAGCGCGACATCCTCGTCAACTACCTCATCCCGCAGGCGGTGCAGCTGCACACGGAGCGGCTGAGCGTGCGGCAGGTGCAGGGCAGCTGGAAGGTCACCGGCATGACAGACGAGGTCTGTGGCGACTTCAAGGTGCCGCCGGCGCACGTCACGCAGGGCGTCAGCAACACCGACTTCGTGCTCTACGTGGCCTCGGTGCCGAGCGAGCCGGGGGTGCTGGCGTGGGCCACGACCTGCCAGGTGTTCTATGACAACCAGCCCGCCGTGGGCGTCATGAACATCCCTGCGGCGAACATTGCGTCGCGCTACGACCAGGGCGTCACGCGTGTCGTGGCGCACGAGATGGCGCACGCGCTCGGCTTCAGCAGTACCTTCTTCAACAGCTCCGGGATGGTGCAGCGTGTCTCTGGCCTTCGCGGCAAGGACTTCGATGTTCCTGTGATCAACAGCAGCACGGTGGTGGCGAAGGCGCGCGAGCAGTACGGCTGCGACACCCTGGAGCACATGGAGGTGGAGGACCAGGGCGGTGCTGGCTCCGCCGGCTCGCACTTGAAGATGCGCAACGCCAAGGACGAGCTCATGGCGCCTGCCGCCAGCGCCGGGTACTACACCGCCCTGACGATGGCCGTCTTCCAGGACCTCGGCTTCTACCGGCCGGACTTCAGCAAGGCGGAGACGATGCCGTGGGCCGAGAAGGTCGGCTGCGACTTCCTCACGAAGAAGTGCATGGAGGAGAACGTGACGCGGTGGCCGGAGATGTTCTGCAACCGATCAGAGAGGGAAATGCGGTGCACCTCTGACCGGCTCCGGCTCGGAACCTGCGGTGTAGCCGTCTATGAAGCGCCCATGCCGGTGTACTGGCAGTACTTCACCAACGCATCTCTGGGCGGCTACTCCGCCTTCATGGACTACTGCCCCTTTGTTGCGGGGTACAGAGATGGGTCCTGCAACCAGGACCCGTTTGCCGCATCGGCCTCCCTGGCGCTCTTCAACGTTTTTTCTGAGTCGTCCCGCTGCATCGATGGAGACTTCAGGCCGAAGAACAGCACTGCGGTCGTCGGGTACTATGCCGGCATGTGCGCCAACGTGAAGTGCGACGCGGCCACGCGCACGTACAGCGTGGGGGTGTACGGCAGCAGCGACTACCTCAACTGCACGCCTGGCAAAAGCGTCGCGCTGGCCACGATCAGCGGTGCCTTCGAGGACGGCGGCTACATCACGTGCCCGCCGTACGTGGAGGTGTGCCAGGGCAATGCGCAAGGCGTCATCGAGAACGGCAACGCCGCTGCTGGTCGTCGTGGCGCGCTCGCCGCTGCGACGGCGCTGTTGCTTGCAGTGCTGCTCGCCGTCGCGTGCGCGTGAGTGATCGGCGGCAGCGCTGACGGCGGTGGCCCCTCCTCCCCCCACCCCTCCTTTACTTTGTTCATTCGCATTGTTTTTTACTCTTAAGTTAGTCGGAAAGTGCCTTATGTCTGTATTCCCGCTCTGGAGTGTGCGCCCTGCGCTGGGCTTCACCGACCGCGGCCTCCCCTCCCCCTCCTTTCTTTGCGCGTCCCCCTGAGCGGCGTCCTCTGTGGCGGGTGGCCGCGAGCACGGCGGTGGCCGGGTGTTGTGTCTGCCCCTCTGCATCACGCATGGCGCCTTGCGCGCCGGCACCCACGCCTGCACACACGCCCGCGCCCCTGCCCTCGCCCCACTCACGCCCCCTCCCCGCGACCACACGCTGCGCCCTACTGCGCGCGCAGCCTACGTGCGCCGCAAGAGCAACAGCAGCAGCAGCGCGGGAGACGGGAAGGTGAAGCCGTGCGGGGTGGACGTGCGCACTCCTCCCCCTCCCCCTCCCCCACTCTCCCCCATTCATTCCGTCTTTGCCTTCTCTTTCTCTGCTTTGGTGTGCCAGGCTGCCCTCCCTGTGCCGCCACCCCTCGCCACCCCACCCGCGTGCCGTCGGCGGCATCGGCGCGTGTGGGCACGCATGCGGGCGGCACGTCGGTCAGGCCCGCCCATCCGTCAAAGTTCCACTCCTCATTCTCCGTGTCTTTCTCTCTTCTCCCCTCTGTCTGCCGCCGCCGTCCTCCGTTGCGTGCGTGATGTGCCCATTTCGTTATCGTCTGTTGTGTGCTCTTCGGTGCCTTCCCCTCCCGCCCTTCTCCTCCCCAGCTCCCGCGTGCGCGCAGTCGACGCCTCCGCTGCTGGAAAGGTTCCCGCCACCGCGCTGGCCGCAAGTGGTCCGCTACGCCCACCGCACGGCCTGCGGCCGACGTGCGCCAGCGCACCTGCATGCGCGCACACTCACATCCCCGCCAGCCTCCCCCCACCATCACCCTCGCACCCCCTCCCTCTCCTTCCCCCGCCCCCTTCCCCAGATCCGCGAACGCAGCCCCCCACCCCCAGCCCTCTCGCTCACCCACATCCACGCGCACAAGCCCTCACCCTCGTACCAACCCAACTCTCTACGGCACCTGCGCCGGCACAGCCATGTCCCGCGACAGCAGCAGCACGCACCGGCGCCACAGCGGCGCCTCGCTCCTGGCGCGCCTAGCCGCTGCCGGCGTCGCCGTCATTGTCGCTGTCGGTACCACCGTCGCGTGGGCGCACGCCGGTGCGACCCAGCACCACTGCATCCACGACAAGATGCAGGCCAGCGTGCTGCGCTCCGTTGCGGGCCAGCGCACAACCTCCGGCGCGGTGTCGGCGCTGGGCCTGCCCTACGCCACCGTCGGCGCCGCAAGCCGTGCTGCCGGCGTCGTGCGCGCCAAGGACTGGGGCAAGCTGCGCGTCACCGTCTCCGCCGAGGACCTCACCGACCCTCGGTACCACTGCGCTCACGCCGGGCAGCGCATCAACAACCACGCTGGCGGCGAGGTCATCTGCAAACAGGAGGACGTGCTGACGGACGAGAAGCGCGACATCCTCGTCAACTACCTCATCCCGCAGGCGGTGCAGCTGCACACGGAGCGGCTGAGCGTGCGGCAGGTGCAGGGCAGCTGGAAGGTCACCGGCATGACAGACGAGGTCTGTGGCGACTTCAAGGTGCCGCCGGCGCACGTCACGCAGGGCGTCAGCAACACCGACTTCGTGCTCTACGTGGCCTCGGTGCCGAGCGAGCCGGGGGTGCTGGCGTGGGCCACGACCTGCCAGGTGTTCTATGACAACCAGCCCGCCGTGGGCGTCATGAACATCCCTGCGGCGAACATTGCGTCGCGCTACGACCAGGGCGTCACGCGTGTCGTGGCGCACGAGATGGCGCACGCGCTCGGCTTCAGCAGTACCTTCTTCAACAGCTCCGGGATGGTGCAGCGTGTCTCTGGCCTTCGCGGCAAGGACTTCGATGTTCCTGTGATCAACAGCAGCACGGTGGTGGCGAAGGCGCGCGAGCAGTACGGCTGCGACACCCTGGAGCACATGGAGGTGGAGGACCAGGGCGGTGCTGGCTCCGCCGGCTCGCACTTGAAGATGCGCAACGCCAAGGACGAGCTCATGGCGCCTGCCGCCAGCGCCGGGTACTACACCGCCCTGACGATGGCCGTCTTCCAGGACCTCGGCTTCTACCGGCCGGACTTCAGCAAGGCGGAGACGATGCCGTGGGCCGAGAAGGTCGGCTGCGACTTCCTCACGAAGAAGTGCATGGAGGAGAACGTGACGCGGTGGCCGGAGATGTTCTGCAACCGATCAGAGAGGGAAATGCGGTGCACCTCTGACCGGCTCCGGCTCGGAACCTGCGGTGTAGCCGTCTATGAAGCGCCCATGCCGGTGTACTGGCAGTACTTCACCAACGCATCTCTGGGCGGCTACTCCGCCTTCCTGGACTACTGCCCCTTTGTTGCGGGGTACAGAGATGGGTCCTGCAACCAGGACCCGTTTGCCGCATCGGCCTCCCTGGCGCTCTTCAACGTTTTTTCTGAGTCGTCCCGCTGCATCGATGGAGACTTCAGGCCGAAGAACAGCACTGCGGTCGTCGGGTACTATGCCGGCATGTGCGCCAACGTGAAGTGCGACGCGGCCACGCGCACGTACAGCGTGGGGGTGTACGGCAGCAGCGACTACCTCAACTGCACGCCTGGCAAAAGCGTCGCGCTGGCCACGATCAGCGGTGCCTTCGAGGACGGCGGCTACATCACGTGCCCGCCGTACGTGGAGGTGTGCCAGGGCAATGCGCAAGGCGTCATCGAGAACGGCAACGCCGCTGCTGGTCGTCGTGGCACGCTCGCCGCTGCGACGGCGCTGTTGCTTGCAGTGCTGCTCGCCGTCGCGTGCGCGTGAGTGATCGGCGGCAGCGCTGACGGCGGTGGCCCCTCCTCCCCCCACCCCTCCTTTACTTTGTTCATTCGCATTGTTTTTTACTCTTAAGTTAGTCGGAAAGTGCCTTATGTCTGTATTCCCGCTCTGGAGTGTGCGCCCTGCGCTGGGCTTCACCGACCGCGGCCTCCCCTCCCCCTCCTTTCTTTGCGCGTCCCCCTGAGCGGCGTCCTCTGTGGCGGGTGGCCGCGAGCACGGCGGTGGCCGGGTGTTGTGTCTGCCCCTCTGCATCACGCATGGCGCCTTGCGCGCCGGCACCCACGCCTGCACACACGCCCGCGCCCCTGCCCTCGCCCCACTCACGCCCCCTCCCCGCGACCACACGCTGCGCCCTACTGCGCGCGCAGCCTACGTGCGCCGCAAGAGCAACAGCAGCAGCAGCGCGGGAGACGGGAAGGTGAAGCCGTGCGGGGTGGACGTGCGCACTCCTCCCCCTCCCCCTCCCCCACTCTCCCCCATTCATTCCGTCTTTGCCTTCTCTTTCTCTGCTTTGGTGTGCCAGGCTGCCCTCCCTGTGCCGCCACCCTCGCCACCCCACCCGCGTGCCGTCGGCGGCATCGGCGCGTGTGGGCACGCATGCGGGCGGCACGTCGGTCAGGCCCGCCCATCCGTCAAAGTTCCACTCCTCATTCTCCGTGTCTTTCTCTCTTCTCCCCTCTGTCTGCCGCCGCCGTCCTCCGTTGCGTGCGTGATGTGCCCATTTCGTTATCGTCTGTTGTGTGCTCTTCGGTGCCTTCCCCTCCCGCCCTTCTCCTCCCCAGCTCCCGCGTGCGCGCAGTCGACGCCTCCGCTGCTGGAAAGGTTCCCGCCACCGCGCTGGCCGCAAGTGGTCCGCTACGCCCACCGCACGGCCTGCGGCCGACGTGCGCCAGCGCACCTGCATGCGCGCACACTCACATCCCCGCCAGCCTCCCCCACCATCACCCTCGCACCCCCTCCCTCTCCTTCCCCCGCCCCCTTCCCCAGATCCGCGAACGCAGCCCCCCACCCCCAGCCCTCTCGCTCACCCACATCCACGCGCACAAGCCCTCACCCTCGTACCAACCCAACTCTCTACGGCACCTGCGCCGGCACAGCCATGTCCCGCGACAGCAGCAGCACGCACCGGCGCCACAGCGGCGCCTCGCTCCTGGCGCGCCTAGCCGCTGCCGGCGTCGCCGTCATTGTCGCTGTCGGTACCACCGTCGCGTGGGCGCACGCCGGTGCGACCCAGCACCACTGCATCCACGACAAGATGCAGGCCAGCGTGCTGCGCTCCGTTGCGGGCCAGCGCACAACCTCCGGCGCGGTGTCGGCGCTGGGCCTGCCCTACGCCACCGTCGGCGCCGCAAGCCGTGCTGCCGGCGTCGTGCGCGCCAAGGACTGGGGCAAGCTGCGCGTCACCGTCTCCGCCGAGGACCTCACCGACCCTCGGTACCACTGCGCTCACGCCGGGCAGCGCATCAACAACCACGCTGGCGGCGAGGTCATCTGCAAACAGGAGGACGTGCTGACGGACGAGAAGCGCGACATCCTCGTCAACTACCTCATCCCGCAGGCGGTGCAGCTGCACACGGAGCGGCTGAGCGTGCGGCAGGTGCAGGGCAGCTGGAAGGTCACCGGCATGACAGACGAGGTCTGTGGCGACTTCAAGGTGCCGCCGGCGCACGTCACGCAGGGCGTCAGCAACACCGACTTCGTGCTCTACGTGGCCTCGGTGCCGAGCGAGCCGGGGGTGCTGGCGTGGGCCACGACCTGCCAGGTGTTCTCTGACAACCAGCCCGCCGTGGGTGTCATGAACATCCCTGCGGCGTACATTGCGTCGCGCTACGACCAGTTCTCTACGCGCACCGTGACGCACGAGATGGCGCACGCGCTCGGCTTCAGCAGCATCTTCTTCAACAGCACCGGCATCTTGAACTACGTACGCAACGTTCGCAGCAAGGACTTCGATGTTCCTGTGATCAACAGCAGCACGGTGGTGGCGAAGGCGCGCGAGCAGTACGGCTGCGACACCCTGGAGCACATGGAGCTGGAGGACCAGGGCGGTGATGGCTCTGCTCTGTCGCACATTAAGATGCGCAACGCGCAGGACGAGCTCATGGCAGCTAGCGGGAGCGCCGGGTACTACACCGCCCTGACGATGGCCGTCTTCCAGGACCTCAGCTTCTACCGGCCGGACTTCAGCAAGGCGGAGACGATGCCGTGGGCCGAGAAGGCCGGCTGCGACTTCCTCACGAAGAAGTGCATGGAGAAGAACGTCACGCGGTGGCCGGAGATGTTCTGCAATGAATCGGAGCGGAGGTTGCGGTGCCCCAGCAGCCGGCTCGACCTCGGCTATTGCACTATACGCCAACACGCAAACCTGCCGGAGTATTTTCGCTACTTTGAGAGTTGGACGCTGGCTGGGGACTCCGCCTTCATGGACTACTGTCCCGTCGTGGAGGCCTTGTCTGACGGCGGCTGCGGACAGGAGCCCTCTAAGGTGGTGGCGGGCCTGCGTGCCTTCAACGTCTTCTCTGACGCGGCACGCTGCATTGACGGCGCCATAAAGGTGAAGGAAAGCGAGGGGGCCGCGAATTTGTATGCCGCCATGTGCGCCAACGTGAAGTGCGACGCGGCCACGCGCACGTACAGCGTCCAGGTGCACGGCAGCAGCGACTACCTCAACTGCACGCCTGGCAAAAGCGTCGCGCTGGCCACGATCAGCGGCACCTTCGAGGACGGCAGCTACATCATGTGCCCGCCGTACGTGGAGGTGTGCCAGGGCAATGCGCAAGGCGTCATCGAGAACGGCAACGTCGCTGCTGGTCGTCGTGGCACGCTCGCCGCTGCGACGGCGCTGTTGCTTGCAGTGCTGCTCGCCGTCGCGTGCGCGTGAGTGATCGGCGGCAGCGCTGACGGCGGTGGCCCCTCCTCCCCCCACCCCTCCTTTACTTTCTCTTCTCAGGCTCTCTTCCGCACTGCGCTATACACTCGCGGAGCCCTTCCCGCGCTGCTGGTAGGGTCGGAAAGTGCCTTATGTCTGTATTCCCGCTCTGGAGTGTGCGCCCTGCGCTGGGCTTCACCGACCGCGGCCTCCCCTCCCCCTCCTTTCTTTGCGCGTCCCCCTGAGCGGCGTCCTCTGTGGCGGGTGGCCGCGAGCACGGCGGTGGCCGGGTGTTGTGTCTGCCCCTCTGCATCACGCATGGCGCCTTGCGCGCCGGCACCCACGCCTGCACACACGCCCGCGCCCCTGCCCTCGCCCCACTCACCCCCTCCCCGCGACCACACGCTGCGCCCTACTGCGCGCGCAGCCTACGTGCGCCGCAAGAGCAACAGCAGCAGCAGCGCGGGAGACGGGAAGGTGAAGCCGTGCGGGGTGGACGTGCGCACTCCTCCCCCTCCCCCTCCCCCACTCTCCCCCATTCATTCTGTTTTTGCCTTCTCTTTTTCTGCTTTTATACCACGGCTGCCCTCGCTGTGCCGCCCTCACACCCCATCTGTTTTGTGTGCTGTTCTCTTCTCATCTCTGTTTGTGCTTTCCTTACGTTGGGCGCTTATCCTCACTCGGAGGGGGGACGGGGTGGCATGCGTGGAAGGGCGGTGCCGGGGCTGTGTGTGCGTGTGTGTGCTGAGGAGGGAGGCGAGGAGGGCGGTGCTGTCCCTCCCCTCGCTCGGCCGCCCGTGCGCTCCCTCGCAGCCTCCGCTGCCTACGCCATCCAGCCCTCCCCTCCCCCTTCTGTGTCTCTCTTCTACGCAGTCGCCCTTCGTCTGTGTGTGTGTTGGCGTCGAGCTCGCTGCCGTGCACTCCTCTGTGACCGACTTCGCTTAGTGCTTTGCCCATTTGTGTTCCCTTCGCCCTTTTCGTTTCCTCCCGTGCGAGCGACTGTCTGCCTGTGTGCGTGTGTGTCTCAGTGGGAGTGGATGGGTGGTCAGTGCGTGCCCCCACTCACGCACTCAGTCACACACACACGCACACAGACATATACATATATCAATTTACGAACAGCTTATATATGCATGTATGCTGAGACCTCTTCTTCACTATTCTGTGGGCTGCAGAGAATGTGCCACGCCGCTGCCGCCGTGGCCCCGGCGCCGGTGCGGAGGCGCTGTCGCGTGCGGTGCGGCCTGGAGAGCTGCGGCTGGCACGCGGTCGCTGCCCCTCACCGAGTGACAGCCGCCCTCCCCACCTCGCCTTGACTGTCCCTTCTACCTGGCATGGTGGCCGCGGCCCGTCTCCCCCGCGCGCTCGCATTGGAAGGGCCACTCCGCGTCGTGCGCGGCAGCGCCGTGGGGCGTGCTGCTGGCCTCGTGGCGGTGCTAGTGTAGGGGCGGCAGCCGTCCGCGGGTGCTTGACGCGCGCGCGCGTGGGTGCTGCTGTGCCATGCAACGCTGAGGACGGCGATGTGAGTACTCGCCGAGTAACAGGGAGGCGCCCGCCGAACAGCGAAAACGAGAAAGCGATTCGATACAGCGCACTTGCCGAGAGCTGCCCATCGCCCACTCGAGTGTGGCCGCGAGCCCCTCGTTGCCCTGCGCCTTTGCGGCTGCCTCGTGGCACGGCTCCCCATCCATCGGCACGTGCGGCACACCAGCAGCGCGTGTGCGTGCGCCCCCATCCCTCGGCATGGTGTGCCCCCCTGCCCGATGCTTCGCACGCCCGCCCCTGACCGACCCCCACATGCGTACACCGGCACCTCCCCCTCTCTCGCCCCTGCGCCCTCCCTCCCCCACTCGCACAGACACACACACAGGTATCGCACACACACCAGCGCACACCACTGCCTCCCGCCCTCCCCTGCACCCCCGCAGCCCTCCACATGTCGGCCAGCATCGCCCACGCCGCCGCGCGCCTGGTGTGCCTCGCGGCAGCCGCCGTCGCCATCGCGGTGTCGGCGGCTGCCGTGTGCGTGCAGGCTGCTGGGCACCGCTGCATCCACGACGCTGTGCAGGACCTCGTGCTGAGGTCGGCGGCGCAGCAGGGCAGCGGCCCTGCCGCCTTGTCGGCGATGGGCCTGCCTCGCGTGTCCCTCGCCCCCAGCAACGACGCGGGCGCCGCCGGCCTCGCGGCGGCGAACAGCATGCCGACGAGCCCCCCGCGTGCCCGTGGCTGGGGGCCCATACGCATCCTCATCTCCTCCAAGGACCTCACGGACCCCACCCATTACTGCACACGTCCCGGTCAGGAGGTCAACAATCACCTCGGCGAAATGGTCTTTTGCACAGATGCGGACGTTCTGACGCCCGAGAAGAAAGACATTCTTCTCAACGGTTACGTAAACTGGGCTGCGAGGACGCACAGTGACCGGCTGCAGGTGATGTGGATGGCGCAAACGTGGGAGGTAGGTGAAATGGCAGGGTCCATCTGCAGCACATTCATAGTGCCCCCGGAGCACCGCACGCCAGGTATCACCGGCAGAGACTTTGTGCTCTACGTCGGCTCGGCACCGACGGAGGGCGATGTTGAGGCGTGGGCCTCAGTGTGCCTAACCTTCGAAAATGGCCGCCCCGCCGTCGGTGTCATTAACATTCCTGCTACCAGCGTCACGACACGCAATGACAGGCATAAGAAGCGTACCGTGCTGCACGAGGTGGCACACGCGCTCGGCTTCACGCATACCGTTTTTGAGCACGCGCACATATATCAACTTGTTGATGGCGGCCGCGGCAGGGGAATCAAAGTTCCAGCGATCGTCCACGCTATGGCGACCGCGATGACGCGCGCTCACTATGGCTGCCCAACTGTGAAGCATCTGGAGCTGGAGAATATGGGGTCGTCAGTGTCGGGTAGCTCGCACCTCAAGATGCGCAACGCGCTGGAGGACCTCATGGCGCCCGTGACAGGTGCCGGGCTCTACACAAACCTGACCCTGGCTGTCTTCGACAGCCTTGGCTACTATAAGGCAGACTTCAGCAAGGCGGAACCGATGCCGTGGGCCCTGAATGCCGGCTGCAACTTCCTCAACAAGAAGTGCATGGAGAACAACGTCACGCAGTGGCCGGGGATGTTCTGCAACGAGACTCTGTCGGAGCTGCGCTGCCCCAGCGACCGTCTCGCTCTCGGAACGTGTGGTATTGTCACCCACCGCATCTCGTTACCCACGCCATATCAGTACTTTTTTCAGTTGCCCAATGTAGGCGGCGGCATGAGCTTTATGGACTACTGCCCATATGTCACCTCCTATGCGAGTGCCTCCTGCATTCAAGACCCATCGAAGGTCCCAGGGCCGTATAAGGCCTTCAACATGTACACGCTCAACTCACGTTGCATCAGTGGGAACTTCAGACCGAAGGGTACACGCATCCCCGTCAAATTCTTCCGTGGCCTCTGTGCCGATGTGGACTGCGACAGGAATAGGAAGGAGTACAAAATACAGGTGGCTGGCAGCAACAGACACGTCCCCTGCACACCGGGCGCGGTAATCGATCTCACCCTTCTGAGTACAGAATTTGAGGCGGGCGGCCGCCTTGTGTGCCCGGCGTTCATCGAGGTGTGCGCGGCGAACCTCCTGGCTGCCATCGGCTCCGATGCTGCGGAGGGGACGAGCAACGACGCTGGGGACAGTGCGGCGCTTCAGCTGTAGCGTCGACAGGCGGCTGCATCGGTTACTGCACCGCTGACGCTGTCTCTAGCGGCAAACGTGTGGCGGCTGCCGCTCCCTGTCGGCTGACGGATGTACTGCTGCGAGCTCTTTGGACTCATGAGACGGGTCGAGACCGCCCGCTACGTCGAGGCGGGGAAGCTCGGCAACAGCGTGCGAGCAGGCACCGGCGCCGCGTCTGTGTAGCCCGCGCCCGCCTCAGCGCTCATCGGTGCCGACGTACGGCGGAGCGCGCAGCGCCCTCTGGCTTCTCTTGCCTCCTCTCTTTCTCCCGATCCGGCGCGTGGGTGATGAGGGCTGTGGCACGCGTTCGACTGCCCCTTTCCCCTCTTTTAGCCGTCGTTTTTTTCTATCGTATCCCGTGCGCCCTCGCGCGCACGTCATGCGGCTGAGTGCGACGGCCCCTGTTGATGCGAGTTACCATGGCACACGTCATCAGCCGTGTGCCGGTGCTCCCCTCGACGCCTCTCACTCTCCAGCCGCACAGACTGTAATGTTTCGCCTCTTGTCTCCAACTCGCCGCTGTGCTCACCCCTCTGCTGACAGTGTGCGGCACACGTGTGCGATCTCACGTGCGCCCTTTTTTCTCTGGCTCTGTTGTCATAACGCATCAACTTAACTGACGGGCGGTCGTAGCGGACGGCGGAGCAATGGCGCGTGTCTGTGAGCCCCACGCTGGTCCAGCCCATCTGTATGCTCATTCCCCTTCTCTCTCTCTCTCCCCCTCTTCCTCCTCTCTTCTTCGTGCGTGTGCGCGGGCGTGTGAATCTTTTTTGTCGCTTCGTTGGCGGTGGCGCTCTCCTCGGCCCCCCTCCGTCTGTGCGTCTGTGTCGGCCTCGACGGCTGCCGCATCGCTGTCGGGCGGGGGAGTGCGATCGTCTCTCTTTTCCTCTGTTTTTGTGTGTTATTTGTGTGTGTGTGTGTACTCTTCGCCTTCGCGTTGTGTGCGCTCTGCTCGTTTGTGTTTTCTCCGCCCTCTTCGATCCTCTCGTGCCAGCGACTGTGTGTCTGCGTGTGTGTCTCTGTGTGTCTGTGCGGGCGGCGGGTGCCCACACGCACGCACACCACACGCATGCGTAAAGGTTGACCAACAAGCTCAGATCTCTTCGCTTCTCTCTCTTTGTGCCTGTACACGACGTGCCACGCCGCCGCCGCGATAGCCGCCGCGCGGACTGGCCAAGGACGGTGGGCACGCGGCATGCGCAGCTCCCCGAGTCACCCATCCTCCACTCCCCATCGCACCCCTTCTCTCTCTGAAACGTCGACGAGGGACTCGGCATGCCTGAGGCGTGTGGGGGCGTGGAGCGCACACGAGCAGGCGTCCCTCCAGCCTGAGCGGCTACTCGGTGTGGGGGTGTGGAAGTGAGGGCATCCGGCAGCAAGGGCGGCGGATGCCGGTGTGAGCCGTCTCGCCCCCCCTCTCTGCTGCTGCCCCTCCCAACCACCCTCGCTTGCGGTGCACCGTGCAGGGCTTTTGCCGCGGCCCGCCTTGCGCGACAGCGCAGTGAGGCGCGCTGTCGGCCGCGGCACGGTGTTGCTGTTGTGGCTGAAGCCGTGTGAGGGCGTGTGGGCGCGACAGACAGTATCCTCGGTGCTCCCCGCAGGCGTCTTGGTGTCGCGCCGCTGCCGGCCCAGGATGGTGATGTGCGGGCTCGTGACGCGACGGAGAGGTGCTGGCCGGGTGGCGTGCTGCCGCCGAGGGAGTTCAAGCCAACAAGGAAACGGGGAAAAGCGCGTCCCGGTGGAGGCCGTCTTCCCGCGTTGCCGGTGCGCGTGGGAGGGCGGCCCTTCTCTCTCTCTCCCCCTCTTCCTCCTCTCTTCTTCGTGCGTGTGCGCGGGCGTGTGAATCTTTTTTGTCGCTTCGTTGGCGGTGGCGCTCTCCTCGGCCCCCCTCCGTCTGTGCGTCTGTGTCGGCCTCGACGGCTGCCGCATCGCTGTCGGGCGGGGGAGTGCGATCGTCTCTCTTTTCCTCTGTTTTTGTGTGTCATTTGTGTGTGTGTGTGTACTCTTCGCCTTCGCGTTGTGTGCGTTCTGCTCGTTTGTGTTTTCTCCGCCCTCTTCGATCCTCTCGTGCCAGCGACTGTGTGTCTGCGTGTGTGTCTCTGTGTGTCTGTGCGGGCGGCGGGTGCCCACACGCACGCACACCACACGCATGCGTAAAGGTTGACCAACAAGCTCAGATCTCTTCGCTTCTCTCTCTTTGTGCCTGTACACGACGTGCCACGCCGCCGCCGCGATAGCCGCCGCGCGGACTGGCCAAGGACGGTGGGCACGCGGCATGCGCAGCTCCCCGAGTCACCCATCCTCCACTCCCCATCGCACCCCTTCTCTCTCTGAAACGTCGACGAGGGACTCGGCATGCCTGAGGCGTGTGGGGGCGTGGAGCGCACACGAGCAGGCGTCCCTCCAGCCTGAGCGGCTACTCGGTGTGGGGGTGTGGAAGTGAGGGCATCCGGCAGCAAGGGCGGCGGATGCCGGTGTGAGCCGTCTCGCCCCCCCTCTCTGCTGCTGCCCCCCCCCAACCACCCTCGCTTGCGGTGCACCGTGCAGGGCTTTTGCCGCGGCCCGCCTTGCGCGACAGCGCAGTGAGGCGCGCTGTCGGCCGCGGCACGGTGTTGCTGTTGTGGCTGAAGCCGTGTGAGGGCGTGTGGGCGCGACAGACAGTATCCTCGGTGCTCCCCGCAGGCGTCTTGGTGTCGCGCCGCTGCCGGCCCAGGATGGTGATGTGCGGGCTCGTGACGCGACGGAGAGGTGCTGGCCGGATGGCGTGCTGCCGCCGAGGGGATTCAAGCCAACAAGGAAACGGGGAAAAGCGCGTCCCGGTGGAGGCCGTCTTCCCGCGTTGCCGGTGCGCGTGGGAGGGCGGCCCTTCTCTCTCTCTCCCCCTCTTCCTCCTCTCTTCTTCGTGCGTGTGCGCGGGCGTGTGAATCTTTTTTGTCGCTTCGTTGGCGGTGGCGCTCTCCTCGGCCCCCCTCCGTCTGTGCGTCTGTGTCGGCCTCGACGGCTGCCGCATCGCTGTCGGGCGGGGGAGTGCGATCGTCTCTCTTTTCCTCTGTTTTTGTGTGTTATTTGTGTGTGTGTGTGTACTCTTCGCCTTCGCGTTGTGTGCGTTCTGCTCGTTTGTGTTTTCTCCGCCCTCTTCGATCCTCTCGTGCCAGCGACTGTGTGTCTGCGTGTGTGTCTCTGTGTGTCTGTGCGGGCGGCGGGTGCCCACACGCACGCACACCACACGCATGCGTAAGGTTGACCAACAAGCTCAGATCTCTTCGCTTCTCTCTCTTTGTGCCTGTACACGACGTGCCACGCCGCCGCCGCGATAGCCGCCGCGCGGACTGGCCAAGGGCGGTGGGCACGCGGCATGCGCAGCTCCCGAGTCACCCCCTCCTCCACTCCCCATCGCACCCCTTCTCTCTCTGAAACGTCGACGAGGGGCTCGGCATGCCTGAGGCGTGTGGGGGCGTGGAGCACACACGAACAGGCGTCCCTCCAGCCTGAGCGGCTACTCGGTGTGGGGGTGTGGAAGTGGGGGCATCCGGCAGCAAGGGCGGCGGATGTGCCGGTGTGAGCCGTCTCGCCCCCCCTCTCTGCTGCTGCCCCCCCCCAACCACCCTCGCTTGCGGTGCACCGTGCAGGGCTTTTGCCGCGGCCCGCCTTGCGCGACAGCGCAGTGAGGCGCGCTGTCGGCCGCGGCACGGTGTTGCTGTTGTGGCTGAAGCCGTGTGAGGGCGTGTGGGCGCGACAGACAGTATCCTCGGTGCTCCCCGCAGGCGTCTTGGTGTCGCGCCGCTGCCGGCCCAGGATGGTGATGTGCGGGCTCGTGACGCGACGGAGAGGTGCTGGCCGGATGGCGTGCTGCCGCCGAGGGGATTCAAGCCAACAAGGAAACGGGGAAAAGCGCGTCCCGGTGGAGGCCGTCTTCCCGCGTTGCCGGTGCGCGTGGGAGGGCGGCCCTTCTCTCTCTCTCCCCCTCTTCCTCCTCTCTTCTTCGTGCGTGTGCGCGGGCGTGTGAATCTTTTTTGTCGCTTCGTTGGCGGTGGCGCTCTCCTCGGCCCCCCTCCGTCTGTGCGTCTGTGTCGGCCTCGACGGCTGCCGCATCGCTGTCGGGCGGGGGAGTGCGATCGTCTCTCTTTTCCTCTGTTTTTGTGTGTTATTTGTGTGTGTGTGTGTACTCTTCGCCTTCGCGTTGTGTGCGTTCTGCTCGTTTGTGTTTTCTCCGCCCTCTTCGATCCTCTCGTGCCAGCGACTGTGTGTCTGCGTGTGTGTCTCTGTGTGTCTGTGCGGGCGGCGGGTGCCCACACGCACGCACACCACACGCATGCGTAAAGGTTGACCAACAAGCTCAGATCTCTTCGCTTCTCTCTCTTTGTGCCTGTACACGACGTGCCACGCCGCCGCCGCGATAGCCGCCGCGCGGACTGGCCAAGGGCGGTGGGCACGCGGCATGCGCAGCTCCCCGAGTCACCCCCCTCCTCCACTCCCCATCGCACCCCTTCTCTCTCTGAAACGTCGACGAGGGGCTCGGCATGCCTGAGGCGTGTGGGGGCGTGGAGCACACACGAACAGGCGTCCCTCCAGCCTGAGCGGCTACTCGGTGTGGGGGTGTGGAAGTGGGGGCATCCGGCAGCAAGGGCGGCGGATGTGCCGGTGTGAGCCGTCTCGCCCCCCCCTCTCTGCTGCTGCCCCTCCCAACCACCCTCGCTTGCGGTGCACCGTGCAGGGCTTTTGCCGCGGCCCGCCTTGCGCGACAGCGCAGTGAGGCGCGCTGTCGGCCGCGGCACGGTGTTGCTGTTGTGGCTGAAGCCGTGTGAGGGCGTGTGGGCGCGACAAACAGTATCCTCGGTGCTCCCCGCAGGCGTCTTGGTGTCGCGCCGCTGCCGGCCCAGGATGGTGATGTGCGGGCTCGTGACGCGACGGAGAGGTGCTGGCCGGGTGGCGTGCTGCCGCCGAGGGGGTTCAAGCCAACAAGGAAACGGGGAAAAGCGCGTCCCGGTGGAGGCCGTCTTCCCGCGTTGCCGGTGCGCGTGGGAGGGCGTGTGAATCTTTTTTGTCGCTTCGTTGGCGGTGGCGCTCTCCTCGGCCCCCCTCCGTCTGTGCGTCTGTGTCGGCCTCGACGGCTGCCGCATCGCTGTCGGGCGGGGGAGTGCGATCGTCTCTCTTTTCCTCTGTTTTTGTGTGTCATTTGTGTGTGTGTGTGTACTCTTCGCCTTCGCGTTGTGTGCGTTCTGCTCGTTTGTGTTTTCTCCGCCCTCTTCGATCCTCTCGTGCCAGCGACTGTGTGTCTGCGTGTGTGTCTCTGTGTGTCTGTGCGGGCGGCGGGTGCCCACACGCACGCACACCACACGCATGCGTAAAGGTTGACCAACAAGCTCAGATCTCTTCGCTTCTCTCTCTTTGTGCCTGTACACGACGTGCCACGCCGCCGCCGCGATAGCCGCCGCGCGGACTGGCCAAGGACGGTGGGCACGCGGCATGCGCAGCTCCCGAGTCACCCATCCTCCACTCCCCATCGCACCCCTTCTCTCTCTGAAACGTCGACGAGGGACTCGGCATGCCTGAGGCGTGTGGGGGCGTGGAGCGCACACGAGCAGGCGTCCCTCCAGCCTGAGCGGCTACTCGGTGTGGGGGTGTGGAAGTGAGGGCATCCGGCAGCAAGGGCGGCGGATGCCGGTGTGAGCCGTCTCGCCCCCTCTCTGCTGCTGCCCCCCAACCACCCTCGCTTGCGGTGCACCGTGCAGGGCTTTTGCCGCGGCCCGCCTTGCGCGACAGCGCAGTGAGGCGCGCTGTCGGCCGCGGCACGGTGTTGCTGTTGTGGCTGAAGCCGTGTGAGGGCGTGTGGGCGCGACAGACAGTATCCTCGGTGCTCCCCGCAGGCGTCTTGGTGTCGCGCCGCTGCCGGCCCAGGATGGTGATGTGCGGGCTCGTGACGCGACGGAGAGGTGCTGGCCGGATGGCGTGCTGCCGCCGAGGGGATTCAAGCCAACAAGGAAACGGGGAAAAGCGCGTCCCGGTGGAGGCCGTCTTCCCGCGTTGCCGGTGCGCGTGGGAGGGCGGCCCTTCTCTCTCTCTCCCCTCTTCCTCCTCTCTTCTTCGTGCGTGTGCGCGGGCGTGTGAATCTTTTTGTCGCTTCGTTGGCGGTGGCGCTCTCCTCGGCCCCCCTCCGTCTGTGCGTCTGTGTCGGCCTCGACGGCTGCCGCATCGCTGTCGGGCGGGGGAGTGCGATCGTCTCTCTTTTCCTCTGTTTTTGTGTGTTATTTGTGTGTGTGTGTGTACTCTTCGCCTTCGCGTTGTGTGCGTTCTGCTCGTTTGTGTTTTCTCCGCCCTCTTCGATCCTCTCGTGCCAGCGACTGTGTGTCTGCGTGTGTGTCTCTGTGTGTCTGTGCGGGCGGCGGGTGCCCACACGCACGCACACCACACGCATGCGTAAAGGTTGACCAACAAGCTCAGATCTCTTCGCTTCTCTCTCTTTGTGCCTGTACACGACGTGCCACGCCGCCGCCGCGATAGCCGCCGCGCGGACTGGCCAAGGGCGGTGGGCACGCGGCATGCGCAGCTCCCCGAGTCACCCCCCTCCTCCACTCCCCATCGCACCCCTTCTCTCTCTGAAACGTCGACGAGGGGCTCGGCATGCCTGAGGCGTGTGGGGGCGTGGAGCACACACGAACAGGCGTCCCTCCAGCCTGAGCGGCTACTCGGTGTGGGGGTGTGGAAGTGGGGGCATCCGGCAGCAAGGGCGGCGGATGTGCCGGTGTGAGCCGTCTCGCCCCCCCTCTCTGCTGCTGCCCCCCCCCAACCACCCTCGCTTGCGGTGCACCGTGCAGGGCTTTTGCCGCGGCCCGCCTTGCGCGACAGCGCAGTGAGGCGCGCTGTCGGCCGCGGCACGGTGTTGCTGTTGTGGCTGAAGCCGTGTGAGGGCGTGTGGGCGCGACAGACAGTATCCTCGGTGCTCCCCGCAGGCGTCTTGGTGTCGCGCCGCTGCCGGCCCAGGATGGTGATGTGCGGGCTCGTGACGCGACGGAGAGGTGCTGGCCGGATGGCGTGCTGCCGCCGAGGGGATTCAAGCCAACAAGGAAACGGGGAAAAGCGCGTCCCGGTGGAGGCCGTCTTCCCGCGTTGCCGGTGCGCGTGGGAGGGCGGCCCTTCTCTCTCTCTCCCCTCTTCCTCCTCTCTTCTTCGTGCGTGTGCGCGGGCGTGTGAATCTTTTTGTCGCTTCGTTGGCGGTGGCGCTCTCCTCGGCCCCCTCCGTCTGTGCGTCTGTGTCGGCCTCGACGGCTGCCGCATCGCTGTCGGGCGGGGGAGTGCGATCGTCTCTCTTTTCCTCTGTTTTTGTGTGTTATTTGTGTGTGTGTGTGTACTCTTCGCCTTCGCGTTGTGTGCGTTCTGCTCGTTTGTGTTTTCTCCGCCCTCTTCGATCCTCTCGTGCCAGCGACTGTGTGTCTGCGTGTGTGTCTCTGTGTGTCTGTGCGGGCGGCGGGTGCCCACACGCACGCACACCACACGCATGCGTAAAGGTTGACCAACAAGCTCAGATCTCTTCGCTTCTCTCTCTTTGTGCCTGTACACGACGTGCCACGCCGCCGCCGCGATAGCCGCCGCGCGGACTGGCCAAGGGCGGTGGGCACGCGGCATGCGCAGCTCCCGAGTCACCCCCTCCTCCACTCCCCATCGCACCCCTTCTCTCTCTGAAACGTCGACGAGGGGCTCGGCATGCCTGAGGCGTGTGGGGGCGTGGAGCACACACGAACAGGCGTCCCTCCAGCCTGAGCGGCTACTCGGTGTGGGGGTGTGGAAGTGGGGGCATCCGGCAGCAAGGGCGGCGGATGTGCCGGTGTGAGCCGTCTCGCCCCCCCCCTCTCTGCTGCTGCCCCTCCCAACCACCCTCGCTTGCGGTGCACCGTGCAGGGCTTTTGCCGCGGCCCGCCTTGCGCGACAGCGCAGTGAGGCGCGCTGTCGGCCGCGGCACGGTGTTGCTGTTGTGGCTGAAGCCGTGTGAGGGCGTGTGGGCGCGACAAACAGTATCCTCGGTGCTCCCCGCAGGCGTCTTGGTGTCGCGCCGCTGCCGGCCCAGGATGGTGATGTGCGGGCTCGTGACGCGACGGAGAGGTGCTGGCCGGGTGGCGTGCTGCCGCCGAGGGGGTTCAAGCCAACAAGGAAACGGGGAAAAGCGCGTCCCGGTGGAGGCCGTCTTCCCGCGTTGCCGGTGCGCGTGGGAGGGCGTGTGAATCTTTTTTGTCGCTTCGTTGGCGGTGGCGCTCTCCTCGGCCCCCCTCCGTCTGTGCGTCTGTGTCGGCCTCGACGGCTGCCGCATCGCTGTCGGGCGGGGGAGTGCGATCGTCTCTCTTTTCCTCTGTTTTTGTGTGTCATTTGTGTGTGTGTGTGTACTCTTCGCCTTCGCGTTGTGTGCGTTCTGCTCGTTTGTGTTTTCTCCGCCCTCTTCGATCCTCTCGTGCCAGCGACTGTGTGTCTGCGTGTGTGTCTCTGTGTGTCTGTGCGGGCGGCGGGTGCCCACACGCACGCACACCACACGCATGCGTAAAGGTTGACCAACAAGCTCAGATCTCTTCGCTTCTCTCTCTTTGTGCCTGTACACGACGTGCCACGCCGCCGCCGCGATAGCCGCCGCGCGGACTGGCCAAGGGCGGTGGGCACGCGGCATGCGCAGCTCCCCGAGTCACCCCCCTCCTCCACTCCCCATCGCACCCCTTCTCTCTCTGAAACGTCGACGAGGGGCTCGGCATGCCTGAGGCGTGTGGGGGCGTGGAGCACACACGAACAGGCGTCCCTCCAGCCTGAGCGGCTACTCGGTGTGGGGGTGTGGAAGTGGGGGCATCCGGCAGCAAGGGCGGCGGATGTGCCGGTGTGAGCCGTCTCGCCCCCCTCTCTGCTGCTGGTGTCCTCCACGGCCCGTCTCCTCCAGGCCCCTCTTCGCGTTGCTGTGCCATGCAACGCTGAGGACGGCGATGTGAGTACTCGCCGAGTAACAGGGAGGCGCCCGCCGAACAGCGAAAACGAGAAAACGAATCGATGCAGCGCACTTGCCGAGGGCTGTCCATCGCCCACTCGAGTGTGGCCGCGAGCCCCTCGTTGCCCTGCGCCTTGCGAGCTCCTCGGCGCGGCGCCTTTGCGGCTGCCTCGTGGCACGGCTCCCCATCCATCGGCACGTGCGGCACACCAGCAGCGCGTGTGCGTGCGCCCCCATCCCTCGGCATGGTGTGCCCCCCTGCCCGATGCTTCGCACGCCCGCCCCTGACCGACCCCCACATGCGTACACCGGCACCTCCCCCTCTCTCGCCCCTGCGCCCTCCCTCCCCCACTCGCACAGACACACACACAGGTATCGCACACACACCAGCGCACACCACTGCCTCCCGCCCTCCCCCGCACCCCCGCAGCCCTCCACATGTCGGCCAGCATCGCCCACGCCGCCGCGCGCCTGGTGTGCCTCGCGGCAGCCGCCGTCGCCATCGCGGTGTCGGCGGCTGCCGTGTGCGCGCAGGCCGCTGGGCACCGCTGCATCCACGACGCTGTGCAGGACCTCGTGCTGAGGTCGGCGGCGCAGCAGGGCAGCGGCCCTGCCGCCTTGTCGGCGATGGGCCTGCCTCGCGTGTCCCTCGCCCCCAGCAACGACGTGGGCGCCGCCGGCCTCGCGGCGGCGAACAGCATGCCGACGAGCCCCCTGCGTGCCCGTGGCTGGGGGCCTGTACGCATCTTTGTCTCTACTTACGGCCTCACAGACCCCTTCTATTACTGCAGGGAGGTGGGGCAGGTCGTCACCAACCACAGTGGGGGCGTGGCCATCTGTAAGGAGGAGGACATCCTGACGGAGCAGAAGCGAAATGCCCTCAATGCTTACCTGGATGCGGCCGTGAAGATGCACAGTGACAGGCTGCACGTGGATCAGCTGGTACGGGAGATACTGCGGGTAGGTGTAATGGTGGGGCCTGTGTGCAGCACCTTCAAGGTGCCACCGGAGCACCAGGCGGAGGGCATACCGGGCTACGACTTCGTGCTGTACGTCGGCGCTACCCCAGCGGCAGGCGACATCGAGGCGTTTGCCGCAGTGTGCCAGACCTTACCGGATGGCCGCCCTGCCGTCGGTGTCATGAACGTCGCCCCTGCCCGCATCACGACACCCGGCAGCCGGCACATGAAACGTGTCGTGACACACGAGCTGACACACGCGCTCGGCTTCGGTAAGTTGTTTTCCAGGAAAAACATCTCATTGTGATGGTTCCAGGAGGCCGTGGCAGAGGCTCCCCAGTGCCGGTGCTGAAAGGCCCCACGGTGGTGCAGAGGGCGCAGGAGCATTACGGCTGCAGGGATCTGCAGCATGTGGAGCTGGAGAACTTGGGGCCGTCGAACACGGTGGGCTCACACTGGAAGATGCGGAGCATGAAGGACGAGCTCATGGGGCCCATCACTATTGCCGGGTACTACACGAACCTGACCCTGGGTGCTCTCAACGACCTCGGCTACTACAGGGCGAACTTCGGCCTCGGGGAGGAGATGAAGTGGGGCAGGGGGGCCGGCTGCGACTTGTTCACCGAGAAGTGCATGGAGAGGAACATCACCAAGTGGCCGGAGATGTTCTGCAACGACAGTGCGCCGGAGCTGCGGTGCCCCACCGACCGTCTCGCTCTCGGCCAGTGCCAGATCATCACCTACACGGGCGCGTTACCGCTGCAGTATCAGTACTTCGATCGGCCAAACCTCGGCGGCCGCCTGAACTTCATGGACTTCTGCCCATTTGTGAACGGTCTTGGCAATGCCCTTTGCACGCAGGACCCAGCAAAGGCGCCCGGTCCTTTGAAGCTGTTCAACGTCTTCTCGGAGCTCTCACGCTGCATCGATGGCGCGTTCAAACCGAAGAACGTCCGAATCCCCGTGAATAAATTCAGCGGCCTCTGCGCCAGCGTGCTGTGCGACCCACCGACCAAGACGTACAAAATACGGGTGGCCGGCAGCGACCGGAACGTCCCCTGCCGGGACGGCCGCCGAGTCCCTCTGAGTCCGTTGACCGATCGATTTGAGGCGGGAGGCTACTTGGACTGCCCGCCTTTCGTGGAGGTGTGCCAGGGGAACAACCTCGCCGCCGTCGCCTCCGACGCTGGAGAGGGGACGGGCAGCGGCGCTGGGGACACTGCGGCGCTTCAGCTGTAGCCGCGACGGATGGCTGTACCGCCCCCGACACGGCTGACGCTGTTGTGGTGGCTGCTTGCCGCACTCCTGTCGCGAGTGGAGACCACCCGCTGGCTCGAGGCGGTAGCGCCTAGGGGCGCGTCCGTGGATGCACCGATGCTCCCCTTACTCTGCGGCTACCGATACCGACGTGCAGCACGCGTTCAGGCACGGCCACTGTGCTGCGGGCTGTGGCAGAAGACGCCCGCCTCGTCCTCCTCTCTTTAGCGCCCCCTGCCGGCTATGTGGGGCGTTACGCGGGTGAGCAGGATGCCCCTCTGCTGATGACGGTCGCCACGACACGCGTGATCAGCAGGGTGTCCGGCGCTGCCCTCAATGCACCTCCCCCTCTGCCCGCACAGGCCTGATTGCTGTCGCTGTCGCCCCCGCCTCGCCCCTGTGCTCGCGGCCTCTGCGGACGGCGTGCAGCAAACGTGCGCGGCCCTATGCGGCCGTCTCCCTCCCTCTCTCCGCTTCCCTCTGCACACACGTTCGCCTGCGCGTGGGCGGCACGGCAGTCAGGCCGGCGCGCTTCCAAAACTGCTCTCACCATCTTCTCTGTATGTGTGTGCGTGTTTCTTCTCTCCTCTTCACTTCTGTCCCCCTCCCCATGCCGTGCGTGTGCGTGTGCGTGGGGAGCCCCTCTCATCGGCATGCTGTGGCAGCGCCTCTGTGGTCCCCCCCGCGTGTGTGTGTGTGTGTGTGCGGGAGGGGGGCCCTCGACGGCGGCTGCACGGCTGTCGGGAGGGGCGTGCGATCGGCTCTTTTGTCTTTTGTGTGTGTGTGCGCTCTCCTCTCCTCTTCGCTTTGCCCATTTGTGTTCCCTTCGCCCTTTTCGTTTCCTTTCGTGCGAGCGACTCTGTCTGCCTGTGTGCGTGTCTGTGTGTGTCTCAGTGGGAGTGGACGGGTGGTCAGTGCGCGCATCCACACACGCATGCACACGCACGCACAGGCAGGCATACACACATATATACACTCATATATAAATATATATACGAATACACATATTTGCTGCATTGCCTCTCCCCTTTTCTGCCTCTCTTTTGGGTGTGTGTGTGCGCTGTCGCCCTCACCCGTTGTGTGTGCTGTTCTCTTCTCATCTCTGTTTGTGCTTTCCTTACGTTGGGCGCTTATCCTCGCTCGGAGGGGGGACGGGGTGGCATGCGTGGAAGGGCGGTGCCGGGGCTGTGTGTGCGTGTGTGTGCTGAGGAGGGAGGCGAGGAGGGCGGTGCTGTCCCTCCCCTCGCTCGGCCGCCCGTGCGCTCCCTCGCAGCCTCCGCTGCCTACGCCATCCAGCCCTCCCCTCCCCCTTCTGTGTCTCTCTTCTACGCAGTCGCCCTTCGTCTGTGTGTGTGTTGACGTCGAGCTCGCTGCCGTGCACTCCTCTGTGACCGACTTCGCTTAGCGCTTTGCCCATTTGTGTTCCCTTCGCCCTTTTCGTTTCCTCCCGTGCGAGCGACTGTCTGCCTGTGTGCGTGTGTGTCTCAGTGGGAGTGGATGGGCGGTCAGTGCGTGCCCCCACTCACGCACTCAGTCACACACACACGCACACAGACATATACATATATCAATTTACGAACAGCTTATATATGCATGTATGCTGAGACCTCTTCTTCACTATTCTGTGGGCTGCAGAGAATGTGCCACGCCGCTGCCGCCGTGGCCCCGGCGCCGGTGCGGAGGCGCTGTCGCGTGCGGTGCGGCCTGGAGAGCTGCGGCTGGCACGCGGTCGCTGCCCCTCACCGAGTGACAGCCGCCCTCCCCACCTCGCCTTGACTGTCCCTTCTACCTGGCATGGTGGCCGCGGCCCGTCTCCCCCGCGCGCTCGCATTGGAAGGGCCACTCCGCGTCGTGCGCGGCAGCGCCGTGGGGCGTGCTGCTGGCCTCGTGGCGGTGCTAGTGTAGGGGCGGCAGCCGTCCGCGGGTGCTTGACGCGCGCGCGCGTGGGTGCTGCTGTGCCACGCCAGGCTGAGGGCGGCGGTGTGTGTGCTCGCCCAGTGACGGGGAGGCGCCTGCCGAACAGCGAAAACGAGAAAGCGATTCGATACAGCGCACTTGCCGAGAGCTGCCCATCGCCCACTCGAGTGTGGCCGCGAGCCCCTCGTTGCCCTGCGCCTTGCGAGCTCCTCGGCGCGGCGCCTTTGCGGCTGCCTCGTGGCACGGCTCCCCATCCATCGGCACGTGCGGCACACCAGCAGCGCGTGTGCGTGCGCCCCCATCCCTCGGCATGGTGTGCCCCCCCTGCCCGATGCTTCGCACGCCCGCCCCTGACCGACCCCCACATGCGTACACCGGCACCTCCCCCTCTCTCGCCCCTGCGCCCTCCCTCCCCCACTCGCACAGACACACACACAGGTATCGCACACACACCAGCGCACACCACTGCCTCCCGCCCTCCCCCGCACCCCCGCAGCCCTCCACATGTCGGCCAGCATCGCCCACGCCGCCGCGCGCCTGGTGTGCCTCGCGGCAGCAGCCGTCGCCATCGCGGTGTCGGCGGCTGCCGTGTGCGTGCAGGCCGCTGGGCACCGCTGCATCCACGACGCTGTGCAGGACCTCGTGCTGAGGTCGGCGGCGCAGCAGGGCAGCGGCCCTGCCGCCTTGTCGGCGATGGGCCTGCCTCGCGTGTCCCTCGCCCCCAGCAACGACGCGGGCGCCGCCGGCCTCGCGGCGGCGAACAGCATGCCGACGAGCCCCCTGCGTGCCCGTGGCTGGGGGCCCGTACGCATCTTTGTCTCTACTTACGGCCTCACAGACCCCTTCTATTACTGCAGGGAGGTGGGGCAGGTCGTCACCAACCACAGTGGGGGCGTGGCCATCTGTAAGGAGGAGGACATCCTGACGGAGCAGAAGCGAAATGCCCTCAATGCTTACCTGGATGCGGCCGTGAAGATGCACAGTGACAGGCTGCACGTGGATCAGCTGGTACGGGAGATACTGCGGGTAGGTGTAATGGTGGGGCCTGTGTGCAGCACCTTCAAGGTGCCACCGGAGCACCAGGCGGAGGGCATACCGGGCTACGACTTCGTGCTGTACGTCGGCGCTACCCCAGCGGCAGGCGACATCGAGGCGTTTGCCGCAGTGTGCCAGACCTTACCGGATGGCCGCCCTGCCGTCGGTGTCATGAACGTCGCCCCTGCCCGCATCACGACACCCGGCAGCCGGCACATGAAACGTGTCGTGACACACGAGCTGACACACGCGCTCGGCTTCGGTAAGTTGTTTTTCCAGGAAAAACATCTCATTGTGATGGTTCCAGGAGGCCGTGGCAGAGGCTCCCCAGTGCCGGTGCTGAAAGGCCCCACGGTGGTGCAGAGGGCGCAGGAGCATTACGGCTGCAGGGATCTGCAGCATGTGGAGCTGGAGAACTTGGGGCCGTCGAACACGGTGGGCTCACACTGGAAGATGCGGAGCATGAAGGACGAGCTCATGGGGCCCATCACTATTGCCGGGTACTACACGAACCTGACCCTGGGTGCTCTCAACGACCTCGGCTACTACAGGGCGAACTTCGGCCTCGGGGAGGAGATGAAGTGGGGCAGGGGGGCCGGCTGCGACTTGTTCACCGAGAAGTGCATGGAGAGGAACATCACCAAGTGGCCGGAGATGTTCTGCAACGACAGTGCGCCGGAGCTGCGGTGCCCCACCGACCGTCTCGCTCTCGGCCAGTGCCAGATCATCACCTACACGGGCGCGTTACCGCTGCAGTATCAGTACTTCGATCGGCCAAACCTCGGCGGCCGCCTGAACTTCATGGACTTCTGCCCATTTGTGAACGGTCTTGGCAATGCCCTTTGCACGCAGGACCCAGCAAAGGCGCCCGGTCCTTTGAAGCTGTTCAACGTCTTCTCGGAGCTCTCACGCTGCATCGATGGCGCGTTCAAACCGAAGAACGTCCGAATCCCCGTGAATAAATTCAGCGGCCTCTGCGCCAGCGTGCTGTGCGACCCACCGACCAAAACGTACAAAATACGGGTGGCCGGCAGCGACCGGAACGTCCCCTGCCGGGACGGCCGCCGAGTCCCTCTGAGTCCGTTGACCGATCGATTTGAGGCGGGAGGCTACTTGGACTGCCCGCCTTTCGTGGAGGTGTGCCAGGGGAACAACCTCGCCGCCGTCGCCTCCGACGCTGGAGAGGGGACGGGCAGCGGCGCTGGGGACACTGCGGCGCTTCAGCTGTAGCCGCGACGGATGGCTGCACCGCCCCCGACACGGCTGACGCTGTTGTGGTGGCTGCTTGCCGCACTCCTGTCGCGAGTGGAGACCACCCGCTGGCTCGAGGCGGTAGCGCCTAGGGGCGCGTCCGTGGATGCACCGATGCTCCCCTTACTCTGCGGCTACCGATACCGACGTGCAGCACGCGTTCAGGCACGGCCACTGTGCTGCGGGCTGTGGCAGAAGACGCCCGCCTCGTCCTCCTCTCTTTAGCGCCCCCTGCCGGCTATGTGGGGCGTTACGCGGGTGAGCAGGATGCCCCTCTGCTGATGACGGTCGCCACGACACGCGTGATCAGCAGGGTGTCCGGCGCTGCCCTCAATGCACCTCCCCCTCTGCCCGCACAGGCCCGATTGCTGTCGCTGTCGCCCCCGCCTCGCCCCTGTGCTCGCGGCCTCTGCGGACGGCGTGCAGCAAACGTGCGCGGCCCTATGCGGCCGTCTCCCTCCCTCTCTCCGCTTCCCTCTGCACACACGTTCGCCTGCGCGTGGGCGGCACGGCAGTCAGGCCGGCGCGCTTCCAAAACTGCTCTCACCATCTTCTCTGTATGTGTGTGTGTTTCTTCTCTTCACTTCTGTCCCCCTCCCCATGCCGTGCGTGTGCGTGTGCGTGGGGAGCCCCTCTCATCGGCATGCTGTGGCAGCGCCTCTGTGGTCCCCCCCGCGTGTGTGTGTGTGTGTGTGCGGGAGGGGGGCCCTCGACGGCGGCTGCACGGCTGTCGGGAGGGGCGTGCGATCGGCTCTTTTGTCTTTTGTGTGTGTGTGCGCTCTCCTCTCCTCTTCGCTTTGCCCATTTGTGTTCCCTTCGCCCTTTTCGTTTCCTTTCGTGCGAGCGACTCTGTCTGCCTGTGTGTGCGTGTCTGTGTGTGTCTCAGTGGGAGTGGACGGGTGGTCAGTGCGCGCATCCACACACGCATGCACACGCACGCACAGGCAGGCATACACACATATATACACTCATATATAAATATATATACGAATACACATATTTGCTGCATTGCCTCTCCCCTTTTCTGCCTCTCTTTTGGGTGTGTGTGTGCGCTGTCGCCCTCACCCGTTGTGTGTGCTGTTCTCTTCTCATCTCTGTTTGTGCTTTCCTTACGTTGGGCGCTTATCCTCACTCGGAGGGGGGACGGGGTGGCATGCGTGGAAGGGCGGTGCCGGGGCTGTGTGTGCGTGTGTGTGCTGAGGAGGGAGGCGAGGAGGGCGGTGCTGTCCCTCCCCTCGCTCGGCCGCCCGTGCGCTCCCTCGCAGCCTCCGCTGCCTACGCCATCCGGCCCTCCCCTCCCCCTTCTGTGTCTCTCTTCTACGCAGTCGCCCTTCGTCTGTGTGTGTGTTGGCGTCGAGCTCGCTGCCGTGCACTCCTCTGTGACCGACTTCGCTTAGCGCTTTGCCCATTTGTGTTCCCTTCGCCCTTTTCGTTTCCTCCCGTGCGAGCGACTGTCTGCCTGTGTGCGTGTGTGTCTCAGTGGGAGTGGATGGGTGGTCATTGCGTGCCCCCACTCACGCACTCAGTCACGCACACACGCACACAGACATATACATATATCAATTTACGAACAGCTTATATATGCATGTATGCTGAGACCTCTTCTTCACTATTCTGTGGGCTGCAGAGAATGTGCCACGCCGCTGCCGCCGTGGCCCCGGCGCCGGTGCGGAGGCGCTGTCGTGTGCGGTGCGGCCTGGAGAGCTGCGGCTGGCACGCGGTCGCTGCCCCTCACCGAGTGACAGCCGCCCTCCCCACCTCGCCTTGACTGTCCCTTCTACCTGGCACGGTGGCCGCGGCCCGTCTCCCCCGCGCGCTCGCATTGGAAGGGCCACTCCGCGTCGTGCGCGGCAGCGCCGTGGGGCGTGCTGCTGGCCTCGTGGCGGTGCTAGTGTAGGGGCGGCAGCCGTCCGCGGGTGCTTGACGCGCGCGCGCGTGGGTGCTGCTGTGCCATGCAACGCTGAGGACGGCGATGTGAGTGCTCGCCGAGTAACAGGGAGGCGCCCGCCGAACAGCGAAAACGAGAAAGCGATTCGATACAGCGCACTTGCCGAGAGCTGCCCATCGCCCACTCGAGTGTGGCCGCGAGCCCCTCGTTGCCCTGCGCCTTGCGAGCTCCTCGGCGCGGCGCCTTTGCGGCTGCCTCGTGGCACGGCTCCCCATCCATCGGCACGTGCGGCACACCAGCAGCGCGTGTGCGTGCGCCCCCATCCCTCGGCATGGTGTGCCCCCCTGCCCGATGCTTCGCACGCCCGCCCCTGACCGACCCCCACATGCGTACACCGGCACCTCCCCCTCTCTCGCCCCTGCGCCCTCCCTCCCCCACTCGCACAGACACACACGCACAGGTATCGCACACGCACCAGCGCACACCACTGCCTCCCGCCCTCCCCTGCACCCCCGCAGCCCTCCACATGTCGGCCAGCATCGCCCACGCCGCCGCGCGCCTGGTGTGCCTCGCGGCAGCAGCCGTCGCCATCGCGGTGTCGGCGGCTGCCGTGTGCGTGCAGGCCGCTGGGCACCGCTGCATCCACGACGCTGTGCAGGACCTCGTGCTGAGGTCGGCGGCGCAGCAGGGCAGCGGCCCTGCCGCCTTGTCGGCGATGGGCCTGCCTCGCGTGTCCCTCGCCCCCAGCAACGACGTGGGCGCCGCCGGCCTCGCGGCGGCGAACAGCATGCCGACGAGCCCCCCGCGTGCCCGTGGCTGGGGGCCTGTACGCATCTTTGTCTCTACTTACGGCCTCACAGACCCCTTCTATTACTGCAGGGAGGTGGGGCAGGTCGTCACCAACCACAGTGGGGGCGTGGCCATCTGTAAGGAGGAGGACATCCTGACGGAGCAGAAGCGAAATGCCCTCAATGCTTACCTGGATGCGGCCGTGAAGATGCACAGTGACAGGCTGCACGTGGATCAGCTGGTACGGGAGATACTGCGGGTAGGTGTAATGGTGGGGCCTGTGTGCAGCACCTTCAAGGTGCCACCGGAGCACCAGGCGGAGGGCATACCGGGCTACGACTTCGTGCTGTACGTCGGCGCTACCCCAGCGGCAGGCGACATCGAGGCGTTTGCCGCAGTGTGCCAGACCTTACCGGATGGCCGCCCTGCCGTCGGTGTCATGAACGTCGCCCCTGCCCGCATCACGACACCCGGCAGCCGGCACATGAAACGTGTCGTGACACACGAGCTGACACACGCGCTCGGCTTCGGTAAGTTGTTTTTCCAGGAAAAACATCTCATTGTGATGGTTCCAGGAGGCCGTGGCAGAGGCTCCCCAGTGCCGGTGCTGAAAGGCCCCACGGTGGTGCAGAGGGCGCAGGAGCATTACGGCTGCAGGGATCTGCAGCATGTGGAGCTGGAGAACTTGGGGCCGTCGAACACGGTGGGCTCACACTGGAAGATGCGGAGCATGAAGGACGAGCTCATGGGGCCCATCACTATTGCCGGGTACTACACGAACCTGACCCTGGGTGCTCTCAACGACCTCGGCTACTACAGGGCGAACTTCGGCCTCGGGGAGGAGATGAAGTGGGGCAGGGGGGCCGGCTGCGACTTGTTCACCGAGAAGTGCATGGAGAGGAACATCACCAAGTGGCCGGAGATGTTCTGCAACGACAGTGCGCCGGAGCTGCGGTGCCCCACCGACCGTCTCGCTCTCGGCCAGTGCCAGATCATCACCTACACGGGCGCGTTACCGCTGCAGTATCAGTACTTCGATCGGCCAAACCTCGGCGGCCGCCTGAACTTCATGGACTTCTGCCCATTTGTGAACGGTCTTGGCAATGCCCTTTGCACGCAGGACCCAGCAAAGGCGCCCGGTCCTTTGAAGCTGTTCAACGTCTTCTCGGAGCTCTCACGCTGCATCGATGGCGCGTTCAAACCGAAGAACGTCCGAATCCCCGTGAATAAATTCAGCGGCCTCTGCGCCAGCGTGCTGTGCGACCCACCAACCAAGACGTACAAAATACGGGTGGCCGGCAGCGACCGGAACGTCCCCTGCCGGGACGGCCGCCGAGTCCCTCTGAGTCCGTTGACCGATCGATTTGAGGCGGGAGGCTACTTGGACTGCCCGCCTTTCGTGGAGGTGTGCCAGGGGAACAACCTCGCCGCCGTCGCCTCCGACGCTGGAGAAGGGACGGGCAGCGGCGCTGGGGACACTGCGGCGCTTCAGCTGTAGCCGCGACGGATGGCTGTACCGCCCCCGACACGGCTGACGCTGTTGTGGTGGCTGCTTGCCGCACTCCTGTCGCGAGTGGAGACCACCCGCTGGCTCGAGGCGGTAGCGCCTAGAGGCGCGTCCGTGGATGCACCGATGCTCCCCTTACTCTGCGGCTACCGATACCGACGTGCAGCACGCGTTCAGGCACGGCCACTGTGCTGCGGGCTGTGGCAGAAGACGCCCGCCTCGTCCTCCTCTCTTTAGCGCCCCCTGCCGGCTATGTGGGGCGTTACGCGGGTGAGCAGGATGCCCCTCTGCTGATGACGGTCGCCACGACACGCGTGATCAGCAGGGTGTCCGGCGCTGCCCTCAATGCACCTCCCCCTCTGCCCGCACAGGCCCGATTGCTGTCGCTGTCGCCCCCGCCTCGCCCCTGTGCTCGCGGCCTCTGCGGACGGCGTGCAGCAAACGTGCGCGGCCCTATGCGGCCGTCTCCCTCCCTCTCTCCGCTTCCCTCTGCACACACGTTCGCCTGCGCGTGGGCGGCACGGCAGTCAGGCCGGCGCGCTTCCAAAACTGCTCTCACCATCTTCTCTGTATGTGTGTGCGTGTTTCTTCTCTCCTCTTCACTTCTGTCCCCCTCCCCATGCCGTGCGTGTGCGTGTGCGTGGGGAGCCCCTCTCATCGGCATGCTGTGGCAGCGCCTCTGTGGTCCCCCCCGCGTGTGTGTGTGTGTGTGTGTGTGTGCGGGAGGGGGGCCCTCGACGGCGGCTGCACGGCTGTCGGGAGGGGCGTGTGATCGGCTCTTTTGTCTTTTGTGTGTGTGTGCGCTCTCCTCTCCTCTTCGCTTTGCCCATTTGTGTTCCCTTCGCCCTTTTCGTTTCCTTTCGTGCGAGCGACTCTGTCTGCCTGTGTGCGTGTCTGTGTGTGTCTCAGTGGGAGTGGACGGGTGGTCAGTGCGCGCATCCACACACGCATGCACACGCACGCACAGGCAGACATACACACATATATACACTCATATATAAATATATATACGAATACACATATTTGCTGCATTGCCTCTCCCCTTTTCTGCCTCTCTTTTGGGTGTGTGTGTGCGCTGTCGCCCTCACCCGTTGTGTGTGCTGTTCTCTTCTCATCTCTGTTTGTGCTTTCCTTACGTTGGGCGCTTATCCTCACTCGGAGGGGGGACGGGGTGGCATGCGTGGAAGGGCGGTGCCGGGGCTGTGTGTGCGTGTGTGTGCTGAGGAGGGAGGCGAGGAGGGCGGTGCTGTCCCTCCCCTCGCTCGGCCGCCCGTGCGCTCCCTCGCAGCCTCCGCTGCCTACGCCATCCGGCCCTCCCCTCCCCCTTCTGTGTCTCTCTTCTACGCAGTCGCCCTTCGTCTGTGTGTGTGTTGGCGTCGAGCTCGCTGCCGTGCACTCCTCTGTGACCGACTTCGCTTAGCGCTTTGCCCATTTGTGTTCCCTTCGCCCTTTTCGTTTCCTCCCGTGCGAGCGACTGTCTGCCTGTGTGCGTGTGTGTCTCAGTGGGAGTGGATGGGTGGTCATTGCGTGCCCCGACTCACGCACTCAGTCACGCACACACGCACACAGACATATACATATATCAATTTACGAACAGTTTATATATGCATGTATGCGCGAATCTCTTCTTCACTATTCTGTGGGCTGCAGAGAATGTGCCACGCCGCTGCCGCCGTGGCCCCGGCGCCGGTGCGGAGGCGCTGTCGCGTGCGGTGCGGCCTGGAGAGCTGCGGCTGGCACGCGGTCGCTGCCCCTCACCGAGTGACAGCCGCCCTCCCCACCTCGCCTTGACTGTCCCTTCTACCTGGCATGGTGGCCGCGGCCCGTCTCCCCCGCGCGCTCGCATTGGAAGGGCCACTCCGCGTCGTGCGCGGCAGCGCCGTGGGGCGTGCTGCTGGCCTCGTGGCGGTGCTAGTGTAGGGGCGGCAGCCGTCCGCGGGTGCTTGACGCGCGCGCGCGTGGGTGCTGCTGTGCCACGCCAGGCTGAGGGCGGCGGTGTGTGTGCTCGCCCAGTGACGGGGAGGCGCCTGCCGGACGGAGCGCTGCCGCGGACAGCGGAGAAGAGAAAACGAACCGATGCAGCGTACCTCCAGCCGTGCCGCCCTCAGCGCTTGGTGGAGCGCCTGATCACCTCGACTGCATGAGGGGAGCGCGCTCGCCATTATGTGTGTGAGGGTCCGAGGAGCGGCGGCAGAGGCGCCTCTGTCTGCTACTGCTGCGCTGACTGCACGTAGGGGCGGCTCGTCCGTCATGCCTGCGCCACCGGCTGCCCATCGCCCACTCGAGTGTGGCCGCGAGCCCCTCGTTGCCCTGCGCCTTGCGAGCTCCTCGGCGCGGCGCCTTTGCGGCTGCCTCGTGGCACGGCTCCCCTTCCATCGGCACGTGCGGCACACCAGCAGCGCGTGTGCGTGCGCCCCCATCCCTCGGCATGGTGTGCCCCCCTGCCCGATGCTTCGCACGCCCGCCCCTGACCGACCCCCACATGCGTACACCGGCACCTCCCCCTCTCTCGCCCCTGCGCCCTCCCTCCCCCACTCGCACAGACACACACACAGGTATCGCACACGCACCAGCGCACACCACTGCCTCCCGCCCTCCCCTGCACCCCCGCAGCCTTCCACATGTCGGCCAGCATCGCCCACGCCGCCGCGCGCCTGGTGTGCCTCGCGGCAGCCGCCGTCGCCATCGCGGTGTCGGCGGCTGCCGTGTGCGTGCAGGCCGCTGGGCACCGCTGCATCCACGACGCTGTGCAGGACCTCGTGCTGAGGTCGGCGGCGCAGCAGGGCAGCGGCCCTGCCGCCTTGTCGGCGATGGGCCTGCCTCGCGTGTCCCTCGCCCCCAGCAACGACGCGGGCGCCGCCGGCCTCGCGGCGGCGAACAGCATGCCGACGAGCCCCCCGCGTGCCCGTGGCTGGGGGCCCGTACGCATCCTCATCTCCTCCAAGGACCTCACGGACCCCACCCATTACTGCACACGTCCCGGTCAGGAGGTCAACAATCACCTCGGCGAAATGGTCTTTTGCACAGAGGCGGACGTTCTGACGCCCGAGAAGAAAGACATTCTTCTCAACGCTTACGTAAACTGGGCTGCGAGGACGCACAGTGACCGGCTGCAGGTGATGTGGATGGCGCAAACGTGGGAGGTAGGTGAAATGGCAGGGTCCATCTGCAGCACATTCATAGTCCCCCAGGAGCACCGCACGCCAGGTATCACCGGCAGAGACTTTGTGCTCTACGTCGGCTCGGCACCGACGGAGGGCGATGTTGAGGCGTGGGCCTCAGTGTGCCTAACCTTCGAAAATGGCCGCCCCGCCGTCGGTGTCATTAACATTCCTGCTACCAGCGTCACGACACGCAATGACAGGCATAAGAAGCGTACCGTGCTGCACGAGGTGGCACACGCGCTCGGCTTCACGCATACCGTTTTTGAGCACGCGCACATATATCAACTTGTTGATGGCGGCCGCGGCAGGGGAATCAAAGTTCCAGCGATCGTCCACGCTATGGCGACCGCGATGACGCGCGCTCACTATGGCTGCCCAACTGTGAAGCATCTGGAGCTGGAGAATATGGGGTCGTCAGTGTCGGGTAGCTCGCACCTCAAGATGCGCAACGCGCTGGAGGACCTCATGGCGCCCGTGACAGGTGCCGGGCTCTACACAAACCTGACCCTGGCTGTCTTCGACAGCCTTGGCTACTATAAGGCAGACTTCAGCAAGGCGGAATCGATGCCGTGGGCCCTGAATGCCGGCTGCAACTTCCTCACCGAGAAGTGCATGGAGAACAACGTCACGCAGTGGCCGGGGATGTTCTGCAACGAGACTCAGTCGGAGCTGCGCTGCCCCAGCGACCGTCTCGCTCTCGGAACGTGTGGTATTGTCACCCACCGCATCTCGTTACCCACGCCATATCAGTACTTTTTTCAGTTGCCCAATGTGGGCGGCGGCATGAGCTTTATGGACTACTGCCCATATGTCACCTCCTATGCGAGTGCCTCCTGCATTCAAGACCCATCGAAGGTCCCAGGGCCGTATAAGGCCTTCAACATGTACACGCTCAACTCACGTTGCATCAGTGGGAACTTCAGACCGAAGGGTACACGCATCCCTGTCAAATTCTTCCGTGGCCTCTGTGCCGATGTGGACTGCGACAGGAATAGGAAGGAGTACAAAATACAGGTGGCTGGCAGCAACAGACACGTCCCCTGCACACCGGGCGCGGTAATCGATCTCACCCTTCTGAGTACAGAATTTGAGGCGGGCGGCCGCCTTGTGTGCCCGGCGTTCATCGAGGTGTGCGCGGCGAACCTCCTGGCTGCCATCGGCTCCGATGCTGCGGAGGGGACGAGCAACGACGCTGGGGACAGTGCGGCGCTTCAGCTGTAGCCGCGACGGCCGGCTGCATCGGTTACTGCACCGCTGACGCTGTCTCTAGCGGCAAACGTGTGGCGGCTGCCGCTCCCTGTCGGCTGACGGATGTACTGCTGCGAGCTCTTTGGACTCATGAGACGGGTCGAGACCGCCCGCTACGTCGAGGCGGGGAAGCTCGGCAACAGCGTGCGAGCAGGCACCGGCGCCGCGTCTGTGTAGCCCGCGCCCGCCTCAGCGCTCATCGGTGCCGACGTACGGCGGAGCGCGCAGCGCCCTCTGGCTTCTCTTGCCTCCTCTCTTTCTCCCGATCCGGCGCGTGGGTGATGAGGGCTGTGGCACGCGTTCGACTGCCCCTTTCCCCTCTTTTAGCCGTCGTTTTTTTCTATCGTATCCCGTGCGCCCTCGCGCGCACGTCATGCGGCTGAGTGCGACGGCCCCTGTTGATGCGAGTTACCATGGCACACGTCATCAGCCGTGTGCCGGTGCTCCCCTCGACGCCTCTCACTCTCCAGCCGCACAGGCTGTAATGTTTCGCCTCTTGTCTCCAGCTCGCCGCTGTGCTCACCCCTCTGCTGACAGTGTGCGGCACACGTGTGCGATCTCACGTGCGCCCTTTTTTCTCTGGCTCTGTTGTCATAACGCATCAACTTAACTGACGGGCGGTCGTAGCGGACGGCGGAGCAATGGCGCGTGTCTGTGAGCCCCACGCTGGTCCAGCCCATCTGTATGCTCATTCCCCTTCTCTCTCTCTCCCCCCTCTTCCTCCTCTCTTCTTCGTGCGTGTGCGCGGGCGTGTGAATCTTTTTTGTCGCTTCGTTGGCTGTGACTGCACCTCTCGGCCCCTCGCGGCATGTGAGCGTGGCGGTGGCGCTCTCCTCGGCCCCCCTCCGTCTGTGCGTCTGTGTCGGCCTCGACGGCTGCCGCATCGCTGTCGGGCGGGGGAGTGCGATCGTCTCTCTTTTCCTCTGTTTTTGTGTGTCATTTGTGTGTGTGTGTGTACTCTTCGCCTTCGCGTTGTGTGCGTTCTGCTCGTTTGTGTTTTCTCCGCCCTCTTCGATCCTCTCGTGCCAGCGACTGTGTGTCTGCGTGTGTGTCTCTGTGTGTCTGTGCGGGCGGCGGGTGCCCACACGCACGCACACCACACGCATGCGTAAAGGTTGACCAACAAGCTCAGATCTCTTCGCTTCTCTCTCTTTGTGCCTGTACACGACGTGCCACGCCGCCGCCGCGATAGCCGCCGCGCGGACTGGCCAAGGGCGGTGGGCACGCGGCATGCGCAGCTCCCCGAGTCACCCCCCTCCTCCACTCCCCATCGCACCCCTTCTCTCTCTGAAACGTCGACGAGGGGCTCGGCATGCCTGAGGCGTGTGGGGGCGTGGAGCACACACGAACAGGCGTCCCTCCAGCCTGAGCGGCTACTCGGTGTGGGGGTGTGGAAGTGGGGGCATCCGGCAGCAAGGGCGGCGGATGTGCCGGTGTGAGCCGTCTCGCCCCCCCCTCTCTGCTGCTGCCCCTCCCAACCACCCTCGCTTGCGGTGCACCGTGCAGGGCTTTTGCCGCGGCCCGCCTTGCGCGACAGCGCAGTGAGGCGCGCTGTCGGCCGCGGCACGGTGTTGCTGTTGTGGCTGAAGCCGTGTGAGGGCGTGTGGGCGCGACAAACAGTATCCTCGGTGCTCCCCGCAGGCGTCTTGGTGTCGCGCCGCTGCCGGCCCAGGATGGTGATGTGCGGGCTCGTGACGCGACGGAGAGGTGCTGGCCGGGTGGCGTGCTGCCGCCGAGGGGGTTCAAGCCAACAAGGAAACGGGGAAAAGCGCGTCCCGGTGGAGGCCGTCTTCCCGCGTTGCCGGTGCGCGTGGGAGGGCGTGTGAATCTTTTTTGTCGCTTCGTTGGCGGTGGCGCTCTCCTCGGCCCCCCTCCGTCTGTGCGTCTGTGTCGGCCTCGACGGCTGCCGCATCGCTGTCGGGCGGGGGAGTGCGATCGTCTCTCTTTTCCTCTGTTTTTGTGTGTCATTTGTGTGTGTGTGTGTACTCTTCGCCTTCGCGTTGTGTGCGTTCTGCTCGTTTGTGTTTTCTCCGCCCTCTTCGATCCTCTCGTGCCAGCGACTGTGTGTCTGCGTGTGTGTCTCTGTGTGTCTGTGCGGGCGGCGGGTGCCCACACGCACGCACACCACACGCATGCGTAAAGGTTGACCAACAAGCTCAGATCTCTTCGCTTCTCTCTCTTTGTGCCTGTACACGACGTGCCACGCCGCCGCCGCGATAGCCGCCGCGCGGACTGGCCAAGGGCGGTGGGCACGCGGCATGCGCAGCTCCCGAGTCACCCCCTCCTCCACTCCCCATCGCACCCCTTCTCTCTCTGAAACGTCGACGAGGGGCTCGGCATGCCTGAGGCGTGTGGGGGCGTGGAGCACACACGAACAGGCGTCCCTCCAGCCTGAGCGGCTACTCGGTGTGGGGGTGTGGAAGTGGGGGCATCCGGCAGCAAGGGCGGCGGATGTGCCGGTGTGAGCCGTCTCGCCCCCCCCTCTCTGCTGCTGCCCCTCCCAACCACCCTCGCTTGCGGTGCACCGTGCAGGGCTTTTGCCGCGGCCCGCCTTGCGCGACAGCGCAGTGAGGCGCGCTGTCGGCCGCGGCACGGTGTTGCTGTTGTGGCTGAAGCCGTGTGAGGGCGTGTGGGCGCGACAAACAGTATCCTCGGTGCTCCCCGCAGGCGTCTTGGTGTCGCGCCGCTGCCGGCCCAGGATGGTGATGTGCGGGCTCGTGACGCGACGGAGAGGTGCTGGCCGGGTGGCGTGCTGCCGCCGAGGGGGTTCAAGCCAACAAGGAAACGGGGAAAAGCGCGTCCCGGTGGAGGCCGTCTTCCCGCGTTGCCGGTGCGCGTGGGAGGGCGTGTGAATCTTTTTTGTCGCTTCGTTGGCGGTGGCGCTCTCCTCGGCCCCCCTCCGTCTGTGCGTCTGTGTCGGCCTCGACGGCTGCCGCATCGCTGTCGGGCGGGGGAGTGCGATCGTCTCTCTTTTCCTCTGTTTTTGTGTGTCATTTGTGTGTGTGTGTGTACTCTTCGCCTTCGCGTTGTGTGCGTTCTGCTCGTTTGTGTTTTCTCCGCCCTCTTCGATCCTCTCGTGCCAGCGACTGTGTGTCTGCGTGTGTGTCTCTGTGTGTCTGTGCGGGCGGCGGGTGCCCACACGCACGCACACCACACGCATGCGTAAAGGTTGACCAACAAGCTCAGATCTCTTCGCTTCTCTCTCTTTGTGCCTGTACACGACGTGCCACGCCGCCGCCGCGATAGCCGCCGCGCGGACTGGCCAAGGGCGGTGGGCACGCGGCATGCGCAGCTCCCGAGTCACCCCCTCCTCCACTCCCCATCGCACCCCTTCTCTCTCTGAAACGTCGACGAGGGGCTCGGCATGCCTGAGGCGTGTGGGGGCGTGGAGCACACACGAACAGGCGTCCCTCCAGCCTGAGCGGCTACTCGGTGTGGGGGTGTGGAAGTGGGGGCATCCGGCAGCAAGGGCGGCGGATGTGCCGGTGTGAGCCGTCTCGCCCCCCCCTCTCTGCTGCTGCCCCTCCCAACCACCCTCGCTTGCGGTGCACCGTGCAGGGCTTTTGCCGCGGCCCGCCTTGCGCGACAGCGCAGTGAGGCGCGCTGTCGGCCGCGGCACGGTGTTGCTGTTGTGGCTGAAGCCGTGTGAGGGCGTGTGGGCGCGACAAACAGTATCCTCGGTGCTCCCCGCAGGCGTCTTGGTGTCGCGCCGCTGCCGGCCCAGGATGGTGATGTGCGGGCTCGTGACGCGACGGAGAGGTGCTGGCCGGGTGGCGTGCTGCCGCCGAGGGGGTTCAAGCCAACAAGGAAACGGGGAAAAGCGCGTCCCGGTGGAGGCCGTCTTCCCGCGTTGCCGGTGCGCGTGGGAGGGCGTGTGAATCTTTTTTGTCGCTTCGTTGGCGGTGGCGCTCTCCTCGGCCCCCCTCCGTCTGTGCGTCTGTGTCGGCCTCGACGGCTGCCGCATCGCTGTCGGGCGGGGGAGTGCGATCGTCTCTCTTTTCCTCTGTTTTTGTGTGTCATTTGTGTGTGTGTGTGTACTCTTCGCCTTCGCGTTGTGTGCGTTCTGCTCGTTTGTGTTTTCTCCGCCCTCTTCGATCCTCTCGTGCCAGCGACTGTGTGTCTGCGTGTGTGTCTCTGTGTGTCTGTGCGGGCGGCGGGTGCCCACACGCACGCACACCACACGCATGCGTAAAGGTTGACCAACAAGCTCAGATCTCTTCGCTTCTCTCTCTTTGTGCCTGTACACGATGTGCCACGCCGCCGCCGCGATAGCCGCCGCGCGGACTGGCCAAGGGCGGTGGGCACGCGGCATGCGCAGCTCCCCGAGTCACCCCCCTCCTCCACTCCCCATCGCACCCCTTCTCTCTCTGAAACGTCGACGAGGGGCTCGGCATGCCTGAGGCGTGTGGGGGCGTGGAGCACACACGAACAGGCGTCCCTCCAGCCTGAGCGGCTACTCGGTGTGGGGGTGTGGAAGTGGGGGCATCCGGCAGCAAGGGCGGCGGATGTGCTGGTGTGAGCCGTCTCGCCCCCCCCTCTCTGCTGCTGGTGTCCTCCACGGCCCGTCTCCTCCAGGCCCCTCTTCGCGTTGCTGTGCCATGCAACGCTGAGGACGGCGATGTGAGTACTCGCCGAGTAACAGGGAGGCGCCCGCCGAACAGCGAAAACGAGAAAGCGATTCGATACAGCGCACTTGCCGAGAGCTGCCCATCGCCCACTCGAGTGTGGCCGCGAGCCCCTCGTTGCCCTGCGCCTTGCGAGCTCCTCGGCGCGGCGCCTTTGCGGCTGCCTCGTGGCACGGCTCCCCTTCCATCGGCACGTGCGGCACACCAGCAGCGCGTGTGCGTGCGCCCCCATCCCTCGGCATGGTGTGCCCCCCTGCCCGATGCTTCGCACGCCCGCCCCTGACCGACCCCCACATGCGTACACCGGCACCTCCCCCTCTCTCGCCCCTGCGCCCTCCCTCCCCCACTCGCACAGACACACACACAGGTATCGCACACACACCAGCGCACACCACTGCCTCCCGCCCTCCCCCGCACCCCCGCAGCCCTCCACATGTCGGCCAGCATCGCCCACGCCGCCGCGCGCCTGGTGTGCCTCGCGGCAGCAGCCGTCGCCATCGCGGTGTCGGCGGCTGCCGTGTGCGCGCAGGCCGCTGGGCACCGCTGCATCCACGACGCTGTGCAGGACCTCGTGCTGAGGTCGGCGGCGCAGCAGGGCAGCGGCCCTGCCGCCTTGTCGGCGATGGGCCTGCCTCGCGTGTCCCTCGCCCCCAGCAACGACGCGGGCGCCGCCGGCCTCGCGGCGGCGAACAGCATGCCGACGAGCCCCCCGCGTGCCCGTGGCTGGGGGCCTGTACGCATACACGTCTCCACCGAGGACCTCACGGATCCCTTCTACCACTGCAGGGAGGTCGGGCAGTTTGTGAACAATCACAGTGGTGGGGTGGTCATGTGCAAGCCGGAGGACATCCTGACGGATCGGAAGCGAGACACACTCAGGCATTACCTGGAGGTAGCCGTGAAGATGCACGGCGACAGGCTGCAGGTGGATCAGCTGATGCAGCCGTTGAAAGTGGGTGTCATGGTTGGGGACATCTGCAGCACCTTCAAGGTGCCACCGGAGCACCAGGCGGAGGGTGTGAGAAACGCCGACGTGGTGATCTACGTCGGCGCAGCACCGACGGCAGGCGATATCGGGGCGTGGGCCGCGGTGTGTGAGACCATAGCGGATGGCCGCCCAATTGTGAGTGTCATGAACGTTCCGCCTGCCCGCATCACCTCACGCGACAGTCAGCAAGTGGTGCGCATTGTGGCGCACGAGATGACACACGCGCTCGGCTTCACAAGAAACCTTTTCATGAGTAAAGGTCGGCTTGGGATGGTTCCAGGAGGCCGTGGCCGGACATTCCCAGTGCCGGTGCTGACAGGCCCCACGGTGGTGCAGAGGGCGCAGGAGCATTACGGCTGCTCCACTCTGCGGCATGTAGAGATGGAGGACATGGGGCCGTCGAACACGGCTGGCTCGCACTTCAAGATGCGGAGCATGAAGGACGAGCTCATGGGGCCCATGCCCTTTACTGGGTACTACACGAACCTGACCCTGGGCGCCCTCGAGGACCTCGGCTTCTACAGGGCGAACTACGGCCTCGGGGAGGAGATGAAGTGGGGCAGGAACGCCGGCTGCGACTTGTTCACCGAGAAGTGCATGGAGAGGAACATCACCAAGTGGCCGGGGATGTTCTGCAACGAGAGCGCGCTGGAGCTGCGGTGCCCCACCGACCGTCTCGCCATTGGTCACTGCCAGATCACCACCTTCCGTGTCGCGTTGCCTCCGCAGTATCAGTACTTCGATAAGCTGACAGTCGGCGGCCGCATAAACTTCATGGACTTCTGCCCATTTGTGAACGGCTTTACCAATGGGCTCTGCGCTCAGGACCCGACGAAGGCAGACCCCGCCTTCACACAGTTCAACGTCTTCTCAGATGAAGCACGCTGCCTCGATGGAAACTTTCGACCAGTTGGCACCACCATACCTGCCAGGAAATTCAGCGGCCTCTGTGCGGACGTGCTGTGCAACCCGCAGGCGAAGACATACAAAATACGGGTGGCCGGGAACACCAGGCAAGTCCTCTGCACGCCAGGCCAGCAAGTTGATCTCCGCCGCCTCAGTAGAAGATTTGAGCCCGGAGGCTACTTGGACTGCCCGCTGTACGCGGAGGTGTGCCAGGGGAACATCCACGCTGCCGTCGACTCTGTCGCTTAGGCGCGAAAAGCCACGGCGCTGGGGACACTGCCGCGTATCAGCTGTAGCAGCGGCGCATGGCCAGAGCGCCGACGACAACGCCGACGCTGGTGTTCTGCCGAGTTGCTCATACCATCACCTTTGCCCAGGCAGCACACGGCCCAGAGGCTGAAAGGCTTGGCAGTGGCGGCCTCCCACGTAACGGAGGCATGCCAAAGTCACCGGCCATCGTGCATGTGCTAGGGACTAGGGCCCTAGTCGACCGCATCGCTCCCGTCTTTTTGGCGCCGCCTTCCGTCTTCCAGTGGTCTTCTGCGAGGGTACCACCATGACCCTCTGCTAATCGCGGTTGCCACGACACGCGTGATCAGCAGGGTGTCCGGCGGCGCCATCGGCACAACTCCCCCACCAACCGCACGTGCTCCACATTTCCCTTGTGCTCGCGGCCTCTGCGGACGGCGTGCAGCAAACGTGCGCGGCCCTATGCGGCCGTCTCCCTCCCTCTCTCCGCTTCCCTCTGCACACACGTTCGCCTGCGCGTGGGCGGCACGGCAGTCAGGCCGGCGCGCTTCCAAAACTGCTCTCACCATCTTCTCTGTATGTGTGTGCGTGTTTCTTCTCTCCTCTTCACTTCTGTCCCCCTCCCCATGCCGTGCGTGTGCGTGTGCGTGGGGAGCCCCTCTCATCGGCATGCTGTGGCAGCGCCTCTGTGGTCCCCCCCGCGTGTGTGTGTGTGTGTGTGTGTGCGGGAGGGGGGCCCTCGACGGCGGCTGCACGGCTGTCGGGAGGGGCGTGCGATCGGCTCTTTTGTCTTTTGTGTGTGTGTGCGCTCTCCTCTCCTCTTCGCTTTGCCCATTTGTGTTCCCTTCGCCCTTTTCGTTTCCTTTCGTGCGAGCGACTCTGTCTGTCTGTGTGCGTGTCTGTGTGTGTCTCAGTGGGAGTGGACGGGTGGTCAGTGCGCGCATCCACACACGCATGCACACGCACGCACAGGCAGGCATACACACATATATACACTCATATATAAATATATATACGAATACACATATTTGCTGCATTGCCTCTCCCCTTTTCTGCCTCTCTTTTGGGTGTGTGTGTGCGCTGTCGCCCTCACCCGTTGTGTGTGCTGTTCTCTTCTCATCTCTGTTTGTGCTTTCCTTACGTTGGGCGCTTATCCTCACTCGGAGGGGGGACGGGGTGGCATGCGTGGAAGGGCGGTGCCGGGGCTGTGTGTGCGTGTGTGTGCTGAGGAGGGAGGCGAGGAGGGCGGTGCTGTCCCTCCCCTCGCTCGGCCGCCCGTGCGCTCCCTCGCAGCCTCCGCTGCCTACGCCATCCGGCCCTCCCCTCCCCCTTCTGTGTCTCTCTTCTACGCAGTCGCCCTTCGTCTGTGTGTGTGTTGACGTCGAGCTCGCTGCCGTGCACTCCTCTGTGACCGACTTCGCTTAGCGCTTTGCCCATTTGTGTTCCCTTCGCCCTTTTCGTTTCCTCCCGTGCGAGCGACTGTCTGCCTGTGTGCGTGTGTGTCTCAGTGGGAGTGGATGGGTGGTCAGTGCGTGCCCCCACTCACGCACTGAGTCACACACACACGCACACAGACATATACATATATCAATTTACGAACAGCTTATATATGCATGTATGCTGAGACCTCTTCTTCACTATTCTGTGGGCTGCAGAGAATGTGCCACGCCGCTGCCGCCGTGGCCCCGGCGCCGGTGCGGAGGCGCTGTCGCGTGCGGTGCGGCCTGGAGAGCTGCGGCTGGCACGCGGTCGCTGCCCCTCACCGAGTGACAGCCGCCCTCCCCACCTCGCCTTGACTGTCCCTTCTACCTGGCATGGTGGCCGCGGCCCGTCTCCCCCGCGCGCTCGCATTGGAAGGGCCACTCCGCGTCGTGCGCGGCAGCGCCGTGGGGCGTGCTGCTGGCCTCGTGGCGGTGCTAGTGTAGGGGCGGCAGCCGTCCGCGGGTGCTTGACGCGCGCGCGCGTGGGTGCTGCTGTGCCACGCCAGGCTGAGGGCGGCGGTGTGTGTGCTCGCCCAGTGACGGGGAGGCGCCTGCCGAACAGCGAAAACGAGAAAGCGATTCGATACAGCGCACTTGCCGAGAGCTGCCCATCGCCCACTCGAGTGTGGCCGCGAGCCCCTCGTTGCCCTGCGCCTTGCGAGCTCCTCGGCGCGGCGCCTTTGCGGCTGCCTCGTGGCACGGCTCCCCATCCATCGGCACGTGCGGCACACCAGCAGCGCGTGTGCGTGCGCCCCCATCCCTCGGCATGGTGTGCCCCCCTGCCCGATGCTTCGCACGCCCGCCCCTGACCGACCCCCACATGCGTACACCGGCACCTCCCCCTCTCTCGCCCCTGCGCCCTCCCTCCCCCACTCGCACAGACACACACGCACAGCTATCGCACACGCACCAGCGCACACCACTGCCTCCCGCCCTCCCCCGCACCCCCGCAGCCTTCCACATGTCGGCCAGCATCGCCCACGCCGCCGCGCGCCTGGTGTGCCTCGCGGCAGCCGCCGTCGCCATCGCGGTGTCGGCGGCTGCCGTGTGCGCGCAGGCCGCTGGGCACCGCTGCATCCACGACGCTGTGCAGGACCTCGTGCTGAGGTCGGCGGCGCAGCAGGGCAGCGGCCCTGCCGCCTTGTCGGCGATGGGCCTGCCTCGCGTGTCCCTCGCCCCCAGCAACGACGCGGGCGCCGCCGGCCTCGCGGCGGCGAACAGCATGCCGACGAGCCCCCCGCGTGCCCGTGGCTGGGGGCCCGTACGCATCTTTGTCTCTACTTACGGCCTCACAGACCCCTTCTATTACTGCAGGGAGGTGGGGCAGGTCGTCACCAACCACAGTGGGGGCGTGGCCATCTGTAAGGAGGAGGACATCCTGACGGAGCAGAAGCGAAATGCCCTCAATGCTTACCTGGATGCGGCCGTGAAGATGCACAGTGACAGGCTGCACGTGGATCAGCTGGTACGGGAGATACTGCGGGTAGGTGTAATGGTGGGGCCTGTGTGCAGCACCTTCAAGGTGCCACCGGAGCACCAGGCGGAGGGCATACCGGGCTACGACTTCGTGCTGTACGTCGGCGCTACCCCAGCGGCAGGCGACATCGAGGCGTTTGCCGCAGTGTGCCAGACCTTACCGGATGGCCGCCCTGCCGTCGGTGTCATGAACGTCGCCCCTGCCCGCATCACGACACCCGGCAGCCGGCACATGAAACGTGTCGTGACACACGAGCTGACACACGCGCTCGGCTTCGGTAAGTTGTTTTTCCAGGAAAAACATCTCATTGTGATGGTTCCAGGAGGCCGTGGCAGAGGCTCCCCAGTGCCGGTGCTGAAAGGCCCCACGGTGGTGCAGAGGGCGCAGGAGCATTACGGCTGCAGGGATCTGCAGCATGTGGAGCTGGAGAACTTGGGGCCGTCGAACACGGTGGGCTCACACTGGAAGATGCGGAGCATGAAGGACGAGCTCATGGGGCCCATCACTATTGCCGGGTACTACACGAACCTGACCCTGGGTGCTCTCAACGACCTCGGCTACTACAGGGCGAACTTCGGCCTCGGGGAGGAGATGAAGTGGGGCAGGGGGGCCGGCTGCGACTTGTTCACCGAGAAGTGCATGGAGAGGAACATCACCAAGTGGCCGGAGATGTTCTGCAACGACAGTGCGCCGGAGCTGCGGTGCCCCACCGACCGTCTCGCTCTCGGCCAGTGCCAGATCATCACCTACACGGGCGCGTTACCGCTGCAGTATCAGTACTTCGATCGGCCAAACCTCGGCGGCCGCCTGAACTTCATGGACTTCTGCCCATTTGTGAACGGTCTTGGCAATGCCCTTTGCACGCAGGACCCAGCAAAGGCGCCCGGTCCTTTGAAGCTGTTCAACGTCTTCTCGGAGCTCTCACGCTGCATCGATGGCGCGTTCAAACCGAAGAACGTCCGAATCCCCGTGAATAAATTCAGCGGCCTCTGCGCCAGCGTGCTGTGCGACCCACCAACCAAGACGTACAAAATACGGGTGGCCGGCAGCGACCGGAACGTCCCCTGCCGGGACCGGCAGAGAATCCTTCTTGGCCCGTTGACCGATCAATTTGAGGCGGGAGGCTACTTGGACTGCCCGCCTTTCGTGGAGGTGTGCCAGGGGAACAACCTCGCCGCCGTCGCCTCCGACGCTGGAGAGGGGACGGGCAGCGGCGCTGGGGACACTGCGGCGCTTCAGCTGTAGCCGCGACGGATGGCTGCACCGCCCCCGACACGGCTGACGCTGTTGTGGTGGCTGCTTGCCGCACTCCTGTCGCGAGTGGAGACCACCCGCTGGCTCGAGGCGGTAGCGCCTAGAGGCGCGTCCGTGGATGCACCGATGCTCCCCTTACTCTGCGGCTACCGATACCGACGTGCAGCACGCGTTCAGGCACGGCCACTGTGCTGCGGGCTGTGGCAGAAGACGCCCGCCTCGTCCTCCTCTCTTTAGCGCCCCCTGCCGGCTATGTGGGGCGTTACGCGGGTGAGCAGGATGCCCCTCTGCTGATGACGGTCGCCACGACACGCGTGATCAGCAGGGTGTCCGGCGCTGCCCTCAATGCACCTCCCCCTCTGCCCGCACAGGCCCGATTGCTGTCGCTGTCGCCCCCGCCTCGCCCCTGTGCTCGCGGCCTCTGCGGACGGCGTGCAGCAAACGTGCGCGGCCCTATGCGGCCGTCTCCCTCCCTCTCTCCGCTTCCCTCTGCACACACGTTCGCCTGCGCGTGGGCGGCACGGCAGTCAGGCCGGCGCGCTTCCAAAACTGCTCTCACCATCTTCTCTGTATGTGTGTGCGTGTTTCTTCTCTCCTCTTCACTTCTGTCCCCCTCCCCATGCCGTGCGTGTGCGTGTGCGTGGGGAGCCCTCTCATCGGCATGCTGTGGCAGCGCCTCTGTGGTCCCCCCGCGTGTGTGTGTGTGTGTGTGTGTGCGGAGGGGGCCCTCGACGGCGGCTGCACGGCTGTCGGGAGGGGCGTGCGATCGGCTCTTTTGTCTTTTGTGTGTGTGTGCGCTCTCCTCTCCTCTTCGCTTTGCCCATTTGTGTTCCCTTCGCCCTTTTCGTTTCCTTTCGTGCGAGCGACTCTGTCTGCCTGTGTGCGTGTCTGTGTGTGTCTCAGTGGGAGTGGACGGGTGGTCAGTGCGCGCATCCACACACGCATGCACACGCACGCACAGGCAGGCATACACACATATATACACTCATATATAAATATATATACGAATACACATATTTGCTGCATTGCCTCTCCCCTTTTCTGCCTCTCTTTTGGGTGTGTGTGTGCGCTGTCGCCCTCACCCGTTGTGTGTGCTGTTCTCTTCTCATCTCTGTTTGTGCTTTCCTTACGTTGGGCGCTTATCCTCACTCGGAGGGGGGACGGGGTGGCATGCGTGGAAGGGCGGTGCCGGGGCTGTGTGTGCGTGTGTGCGCTGAGGAGGGAGGCGAGGAGGGCGGTGCTGTCCCTCCCCTCGCTCGGCCGCCCGTGCGCTCCCTCGCAGCCTCCGCTGCCTACGCCATCCGGCCCTCCCCTCCCCCTTCTGTGTCTCTCTTCTACGCAGTCGCCCTTCGTCTGTGTGTGTGTTGACGTCGAGCTCGCTGCCGTGCACTCCTCTGTGACCGACTTCGCTTAGCGCTTTGCCCATTTGTGTTCCCTTCGCCCTTTTCGTTTCCTCCCGTGCGAGCGACTGTCTGCCTGTGTGCGTGTGTGTCTCAGTGGGAGTGGATGGGTGGTCAGTGCGTGCCCCCACTCACGCACTCAGTCACGCACACACGCACACAGACATATACATATATCAATTTACGAACAGCTTATATATGCATGTATGCTGAGACCTCTTCTTCACTATTCTGTGGGCTGCAGAGAATGTGCCACGCCGCTGCCGCCGTGGCCCCGGCGCCGGTGCGGAGGCGCTGTCGCGTGCGGTGCGGCCTGGAGAGCTGCGGCTGGCACGCGGTCGCTGCCCCTCACCGAGTGACAGCCGCCCTCCCCACCTCGCCTTGACTGTCCCTTCTACCTGGCATGGTGGCCGCGGCCCGTCTCCCCCGCGCGCTCGCATTGGAAGGGCCACTCCGCGTCGTGCGCGGCAGCGCCGTGGGGCGTGCTGCTGGCCTCGTGGCGGTGCTAGTGTAGGGGCGGCAGCCGTCCGCGGGTGCTTGACGCGCGCGCGCGTGGGTGCTGCTGTGCCACGCCAGGCTGAGGGCGGCGGTGTGTGTGCTCGCCCAGTGACGGGGAGGCGCCTGCCGGACGGAGCGCTGCCGCGGACAGCGGAGAAGAGAAAACGAACCGATGCAGCGTACCTCCAGCCGTGCCGCCCTCAGCGCTTGGTGGAGCGCCTGATCACCTCGACTGCATGAGGGGAGCGCGCTCGCCATTATGTGTGTGAGGGCCCGAGGAGGGCGGCAGAGGCGCCTCGGTCTGCTACTGCTGCGCTGACTGCACGTAGGGGCGGCTCGTCCGTGATGCCTGCGCCACCGGCTGCCCATCGCCCACTCGAGTGTGGCCGCGAGCCCCTCGTTGCCCTGCGCCTTGCGAGCTCCTCGGCGCGGCGCCTTTGCGGCTGCCTCGTGGCACGGCTCCCCTTCCATCGGCACGTGCGGCACACCAGCAGCGCGTGTGCGTGCGCCCCCATCCCTCGGCATGGTGTGCCCCCCTGCCCGATGCTTCGCACGCCCGCCCCTGACCGACCCCCACATGCGTACACCGGCACCTCCCCCTCTCTCGCCCCTGCGCCCTCCCTCCCCCACTCGCACAGACACACACACAGGTATCGCACACGCACCAGCGCACACCACTGCCTCCCGCCCTCCCCCGCACCCCCGCAGCCCTCCACATGTCGGCCAGCATCGCCCACGCCGCCGCGCGCCTGGTGTGCCTCGCGGCAGCAGCCGTCGCCATCGCGGTGTCGGCGGCTGCCGTGTGCGTGCAGGCCGCTGGGCACCGCTGCATCCACGACGCTGTGCAGGACCTCGTGCTGAGGTCGGCGGCGCAGCAGGGCAGCGGCCCTGCCGCCTTGTCGGCGATGGGCCTGCCTCGCGTGTCCCTCGCCCCCAGCAACGACGCGGGCGCCGCCGGCCTCGCGGCGGCGAACAGCATGCCGACGAGCCCCCCGCGTGCCCGTGGCTGGGGGTCCATACGCATACGTGTCTTCACTGAGGACCTCACCGACCCCACCTACCACTGCAGGAACGTCGGGGACGTCGTCACCAACCACAGTGGAGGCTACGTCACCTGCAGAGCGCAGGACATCCTGACGGGCGCCAAGTGCGAGACGCTCCTCAGTTACCTGAATACGGCCGTGAAGCTGCACGCTGAGAGGGTGATGGTGAAGCGGCTGACGCAATCGATTTTGGTGCGTTTATTGAACCCCCCAGTCTGCAGCACCTTTAAGGTGCCCTATGAGCACCACACGCAGGGCGTACCTAACGCCGACCTCGTGATGTATGTCGGTTCGACACCGACGGAAGGCGATGTCGGGGCGTGGGGGACTGTGTGCGAGGCCTTACCAAACAACGGCCGCCCCGTCATCGGTGTCATGAACGTTCCCACTTTCAGCATCACGACACCCGGTGACCACGTTAAGGTGCGGATGGCGCTGCACGAGATGCTGCGCACGCTCGGCTTCACGAAATATGGCTTTGACAGGGCACACATTGATGGCACCGCTGAAGGAGGCCGTGGCCGGAGATTCCAAGTGCCGGTGCTGACAGGCCCCATGGCGAGGCAGAAGGCGGGTGAGCACTTTGGCTGCTCCACTCTGGAGCATGTGGAGCTGGAGGACAGGGGGCCGCCGAACACGGTCGGCGCGCACTTCAAGATGCGTAACTACAAGGATGATCTCATGGCGCCCATCACCGGTGGCGGGTACTACACGAACCTGCCCCTGGGTGCTCTCAACGACCTCGACTACTACAGGGCGAACTTCGGCCTCGGGGAGGAGATGAAGTGGGGCAGGAACGCCGGCTGCGACTTGTTCACCGAGAAGTGCATGGAGAGGAACATCACCAAGTGGCCGGGGATGTTCTGCAACGACAGTACGCCGGAGGTGCGGTGCACTAGTGACCGTCTATCTCTTGCCCAATGTCAGATACGGCGCTATAATCTCCCGCTGCCCGATTATTATCAGTACTTCGATCGGCCAAACCTCGGCGGCAGCTCACCGTATATGGACTTCTGCCCATATAGAACACCGATCACGGGTGCCGCCTGCACTCAGGACCCACAGAAGGCGTCTCCCGTGTTAAAGGCCTTCAACGAATTCTCGGAGAGGTCACGCTGCATCGATGGGAGTTTCAGACCGAAGAACACACGCATCCCCGTCCCTGTCTTCCAGGGCCTCTGTGCTGCCGTGCTGTGTGACAAGAATGCCAAGACGTACAAGCTGCGGGTGGTTAGCAGCCTCAATTTCTTCATGTGCCGGCCAGGCGACAAAGTTCTTATCGACCCGCTCGGCACTACATTCGTACAGGGAGCCACCGTAACGTGCCCGCTGTACATCGAGGTGTGCCAGGGGAACATCGAGGCCGTCGTCGGCTCCGACGCTGCAGAGGAGGCGAGCAACGGCACGGGGGGCAGTGCGGCGCTTCAGCTGTAGCAGCGACGGATGGCTGCAGCGCCCGCAGCACCGCTGCTGCTCCTTGTCAGCTGCCCACTGTTGTGGTGGCCGCTCGCTGGGCTCCTGGCGCGAGGCGGGACCGCCCGCGCCTGTCTCTGCGGCCATGGGCGCCGACACACACGATGCCGCTCAGGCACGGTCTCGCGGCGCTATTCTGGCCGGCGCTTACCCCCTGATGCGGCCATGGGTGCGTGTGCTGGGGGCTGTGGCATGCGTCGCCCCCCTCTCTCTCCCCCTTCCCCTCCCTCCCCATGCCCTGGTGTGCGGGTGTGAGGCGGGTGAGCGCGATGGCCCCTCCTCTCTCTACGAGTCACGGCTGCAGTGACGCACGTGGCGGGCAGGGGGGCCGGCGATGCTCGCTACGCGTCTCGTTCTCCGCCCGCACAGGCGCGACTGCCTCTTCCGGTTGCTTCGTAATTCGTCTCGGCACTCGCGGCCTCTGCTGGCGGCGTGCAGCCGATGGCGCTCAACCTCCCTTTGTTGTCTTCGTCTGTCTTCTTCTCTTCCCCACAACGCCTCTCGTGAGACGCCGCGGCCACAGCAGACGCCGACATCCGCGCAGGTGCGTGTCCTTTCCTCTCGTTGAGGCCTGTGCACAGGACAAAATGCCCCTGCGCCCTCCTCTCCCTTTTCTTCTTCTCTTTAGTTTTTGCAGTCTCGCCCTCCTCTCCTCACTTCCTATCCCCTTCCCCCAGCGTGGGCAGCGCACCGGCACGTCCGTGTAACGGCGTCTCCGCAGCGCACTACCGCCCCTTTCCCCCTCCCCCCACCGACGAGAAGGCCTTCACTCGACCTCATCCGCTCGCAGCCGCCCTCTCTCCTCCCCTGTCGGCGGCCGCCGTCCTCTGTTGTGTGCTCTCCGGTGCCCTCCTCCTCCGGCCTCTCCCCTCCCCAGCTCCCGCGTGCGCGCAGCAGACGGCTCCGCCGGTGGAGGGGCTTCCGCCACCGCGCTGGCCGCAAGTGGTCCGCTACGCCCACCACACGGCCTGCGCCGCGCCCGACGTGCGCCAGCGCACCTGCATGCGCGCACGCCCTTATGCTCATCAGCCTCCCCCCACCTCCACCACCACCCCCCTCGAACCCCCTCCCCTTCCATCCCTAGACCACCTGGCGCGCTCCATCCCCCCACCCCTCCCGCCCACCCACACCCACGCGCACAAACCCTCACCCTCGTCACCGCGCCGGCACAGCCATGTCCCGAGACAGCAGCAGCACGCACCGGCGCCACAGCGGCGCCTCGCTCCTGGCGCGCCTAGCCGCTGCCGGCGTCGCCGTCACTGTCGCTGTCGGTACCACCGTCGCGTGGGCGCACGCCGGTGCGACCCGGCACCACTGCATCCACGACAAGATGCAGGCCAGCGTGCTGCGCTCCGTTGCGGGCCAGCGCACGGCCCCCGGCGCGGTGTCGGCGCTGGGCCTGCCCTACGCCACCGTCGACGCCGCGAGCGGCGCTGCCGGCGTCGTGCGCGCCAAGGACTGGGGCAAGCTGCGCGTCACCGTCTCCACCGAGGAACTCACCGACCCTCGGTACCACTGCGCTCACGCCGGGCAGCGCGTCAACAACCACGAGGGCGAAAATGTCACCTGCACTGAGGACGACGTCCTGACGGACGAGAAGCGCGACATCCTCGTCAACTACCTCATCCCGCAGGCGGTGCAGCTGCACACGGAGCGGCTGAGCGTGCGGCAGGTGCAGGGCAGCTGGAAGGTCACCGGCATGGTAGGCGAGGTCTGTGGAACCTTCAAGGTGCCGCCGGCGCACGTCACGCAGGGCGTCAGCAACACCGACTTCGTGCTCTACGTGGCCTCGGTGCCGAGCGAGCCGGGGACTCTCGCGTGGGCTGTTATCTGCCAAGCTTTCTCCGACGAGCAGCCTGTCGTGGGCGTCATGAACATCCCTGCGGCGTACATTGCGTCGGGCCAGCGTCATCTATTGACTCGCACAATGGCGCACGAGATGGCGCACGCGCTCGGCTTCAGCTATACCTTTTTTCGCGATTTTTACATCATGAAGTACGTACGCAACGTTCGCGGCAAGAACTTCGATGTTCCTGTGATCAACAGCAGCACGGTGGTGGCGAAGGCGCGCGAGCAGTACGGCTGCGACACCCTGGAGCACCTGGAGCTGGAGGACCAACGCGGCCCACTCTATGCTGAGTCGCACATTAAGATGCGCAACGCGCAGGACGAGCTCATGGCGTCCAACACCACTGCTGGCTACTACACCGCCCTGACGATGGCCATCTTCCAGGACCTCGGCTTCTACCGGCCGGACTTCAGCAAGGCGGAGGCGATGCCGTGGGCCGAGAAGGTCGGCTGCGACTTCCTCACGAAGAAGTGCATGGAGAAGAACGTCACGCGGTGGCCGGAGATGTTCTGCAACGAATCCGACAGCACGTTGCGGTGCCCCAGCAGCCGGCTCGGCCTCGGGGCATGCTCTCTTCGCAGCCGCTACGTTATGCCAACGTACTGGCAGTACTTCACCAACACGACCCTGGCCGGCCACTCCGCCTTCATGGACTACTGCCCCGTCGTGGTATCCGTGGCCGACGGCAGCTGCGGGCAGAACGCCTCTGCGGTGGTGGCGGGCCTGCGTGCCTTCAACGTCTTCTCTGACGCGGCACGCTGCATTGACGGCGCGATAAAGGTGAAGGAAAGCGAGGGGGCCGCGAATTTGTATGCCGCCATGTGCGCCAACGTGAAGTGCGACGCGGCCACGCGCACGTACAGCGTCCAGGTGCACGGCAGCAGCGACTACCTCAACTGCACGCCTGGCACACGCATTCAGCTGGCCCCCATCAGCGGCACCTTCGAGGACGGCAGCTACATCATGTGCCCGCCGTACGTGGAGGTGTGCCAGGGCAATGCGCAAGGCGTCATCGAGAACGGCAACGCCGCTGCTGGCCGTCGTGGCGCGCTCGCCGCTGCGACGGCGCTGTTGCTTGCAGTGCTGCTCGCCGTCGCGTGCGCGTGAGTGATCGGCGGCAGCGCTGACGGCGGTGGCCCCTCCTCCCCCCACCCCTCCTTTACTTTCTCTTCTCAGGCTCTCTTCCGCACTGCGCTATACACTCGCGGAGCCCTTCCCGCGCTGCTGGTAGGGTCGGAAAGTGCCTTATGTCTGTATTCCCGCTCTGGAGTGTGCGCCCTGCGCTGGGCTTCACCGACCGCGGCCTCCCCTCCCCCTCCTTTCTTTGCGCGTCCCCCTGAGCGGCGTCCTCTGTGGCGGGTGGCCGCGAGCACGGCGGTGGCCGGGTGTTGTGTCTGCCCCTCTGCATCACGCATGGCGCCTTGCGCGCCGGCACCCACGCCTGCACACACGCCCGCGCCCCTGCCCTCGCCCCACTCACGCCCCCCTCCCCGCGACCACACGCTGCGCCCTGCTGCGCGCGCAGCCTACGTGCGCCGCAAGAGCAACAGCAGCAGCAGCGCGGGAGACGGGAAGGTGAAGCCGTGCGGGGTGGACGTGCGCACTCCTCCCCCCTCCCCCTCCCCCACTCTCCCCCATTCATTCTGTTTTTGCCTTCTCTTTTTCTGCTTTTATACCACGGCTGCCCTCGCTGTGCCGCCCTCACACCCCATCTGTTTTGTGTGCTGTTCTCTTCTCATCTCTGTTTGTGCTTTCCTTACGTTGGGCGCTTATCCTCACTCGGAGGGGGGACGGGGTGGCATGCGTGGAAGGGCGGTGCCGGGGCTGTGTGTGCGTGTGTGTGCTGAGGAGGGAGGCGAGGAGGGCGGTGCTGTCCCTCCCCTCGCTCGGCCGCCCGTGCGCTCCCTCGCAGCCTCCGCTGCCTACGCCATCCGGCCCTCCCCTCCCCCTTCTGTGTCTCTCTTCTACGCAGTCGCCCTTCGTCTGTGTGTGTGTTGACGTCGAGCTCGCTGCCGTGCACTCCTCTGTGACCGACTTCGCTTAGCGCTTTGCCCATTTGTGTTCCCTTCGCCCTTTTCGTTTCCTCCCGTGCGAGCGACTGTCTGCCTGTGTGCGTGTGTGTCTCAGTGGGAGTGGATGGGTGGTCAGTGCGTGCCCCGACTCACGCACTCAGTCACACACACATGCACACAGACATATACATATATCAATTTACGAACAGCTTATATATGCATGTATGCTGAGACCTCTTCTTCACTATTCTGTGGGCTGCAGAGAATGTGCCACGCCGCTGCCGCCGTGGCCCCGGCGCCGGTGCGGAGGCGCTGTCGCGTGCGGTGCGGCCTGGAGAGCTGCGGCTGGCACGCGGTCGCTGCCCCTGACCGAGTGACAGCCGCCCCCCTCCCACCTCGCCTTGACTGTCCCTTCTACCTGGCACGGTGGCCGCGGCCCGTCTCCCCCGCGCGCTCGCATTGGAAGGGCCACTCCGCGTCGTGCGCGGCAGCGCCGTGGGGCGTGCTGCTGGCCTCGTGGCGGTGCTAGTGTAGGGGCGGCAGCCGTCCGCGGGTGCTTGACGCGCGCGCGCGTGGGTGCTGCTGTGCCATGCAACGCTGAGGACGGCGATGTGAGTACTCGCCGAGTAACAGGGAGGCGCCCGCCGAACAGCGAAAACGAGAAAGCGATTCGATACAGCGCACTTGCCGAGAGCTGCCCATCGCCCACTCGAGTGTGGCCGCGAGCCCCTCGTTGCCCTGCGCCTTGCGAGCTCCTCGGCGCGGCGCCTTTGCGGCTGCCTCGTGGCACGGCTCCCCATCCATCGGCACGTGCGGCACACCAGCAGCGCGTGTGCGTGCGCCCCCATCCCTCGGCATGGTGTGCCCCCCTGCCCGATGCTTCGCACGCCCGCCCCTGACCGACCCCCACATGCGTACACCGGCACCTCCCCCTCTCTCGCCCCTGCGCCCTCCCTCCCCCACTCGCACAGACACACACACAGGTATCGCACACGCACCAGCGCACACCACTGCCTCCCGCCCTCCCCCGCACCCCCGCAGCCTTCCACATGTCGGCCAGCATCGCCCACGCCGCCGCGCGCCTGGTGTGCCTCGCGGCAGCCGCCGTCGCCATCGCGGTGTCGGCGGCTGCCGTGTGCGCGCAGGCCGCTGGGCACCGCTGCATCCACGACGCTGTGCAGGACCTCGTGCTGAGGTCGGCGGCGCAGCAGGGCAGCGGCCCTGCCGCCTTGTCGGCGATGGGCCTGCCTCGCGTGTCCCTCGCCCCCAGCAACGACGCGGGCGCCGCCGGCCTCGCGGCGGCGAACAGCATGCCGACGAGCCCCCTGCGTGCCCGTGGCTGGGGGCCTGTACGCATCTTTGTCTCTACTTACGGCCTCACAGACCCCTTCTATTACTGCAGGGAGGTGGGGCAGGTCGTCACCAACCACAGTGGGGGCGTGGCCATCTGTAAGGAGGAGGACATCCTGACGGAGCAGAAGCGAAATGCCCTCAATGCTTACCTGGATGCGGCCGTGAAGATGCACAGTGACAGGCTGCACGTGGATCAGCTGGTACGGGAGATACTGCGGGTAGGTGTAATGGTGGGGCCTGTGTGCAGCACCTTCAAGGTGCCACCGGAGCACCAGGCGGAGGGCATACCGGGCTACGACTTCGTGCTGTACGTCGGCGCTACCCCAGCGGCAGGCGACATCGAGGCGTTTGCCGCAGTGTGCCAGACCTTACCGGATGGCCGCCCTGCCGTCGGTGTCATGAACGTCGCCCCTGCCCGCATCACGACACCCGGCAGCCGGCACATGAAACGTGTCGTGACACACGAGCTGACACACGCGCTCGGCTTCGGTAAGTTGTTTTTCCAGGAAAAACATCTCATTGTGATGGTTCCAGGAGGCCGTGGCAGAGGCTCCCCAGTGCCGGTGCTGAAAGGCCCCACGGTGGTGCAGAGGGCGCAGGAGCATTACGGCTGCAGGGATCTGCAGCATGTGGAGCTGGAGAACTTGGGGCCGTCGAACACGGTGGGCTCACACTGGAAGATGCGGAGCATGAAGGACGAGCTCATGGGGCCCATCACTATTGCCGGGTACTACACGAACCTGACCCTGGGTGCTCTCAACGACCTCGGCTACTACAGGGCGAACTTCGGCCTCGGGGAGGAGATGAAGTGGGGCAGGGGGGCCGGCTGCGACTTGTTCACCGAGAAGTGCATGGAGAGGAACATCACCAAGTGGCCGGAGATGTTCTGCAACGACAGTGCGCCGGAGCTGCGGTGCCCCACCGACCGTCTCGCTCTCGGCCAGTGCCAGATCATCACCTACACGGGCGCGTTACCGCTGCAGTATCAGTACTTCGATCGGCCAAACCTCGGCGGCCGCCTGAACTTCATGGACTTCTGCCCATTTGTGAACGGTCTTGGCAATGCCCTTTGCACGCAGGACCCAGCAAAGGCGCCCGGTCCTTTGAAGCTGTTCAACGTCTTCTCGGAGCTCTCACGCTGCATCGATGGCGCGTTCAAACCGAAGAACGTCCGAATCCCCGTGAATAAATTCAGCGGCCTCTGTGCCAGCGTGCTGTGCGACCCACCGACCAAGACGTACAAAATACGGGTGGCCGGCAGCGACCGGAACGTCCCCTGCCGGGACGGCCGCCGAGTCCCTCTGAGTCCGTTGACCGATCGATTTGAGGCGGGAGGCTACTTGGACTGCCCGCCTTTCGTGGAGGTGTGCCAGGGGAACAACCTCGCCGCCGTCGCCTCCGACGCTGGAGAGGGGACGGGCAGCGGCGCTGGGGACACTGCGGCGCTTCAGCTGTAGCCGCGACGGATGGCTGCACCGCCCCCGACACGGCTGACGCTGTTGTGGTGGCTGCTTGCCGCACTCCTGTCGCGAGTGGAGACCACCCGCTGGCTCGAGGCGGTAGCGCCTAGAGGCGCGTCCGTGGATGCACCGATGCTCCCCTTACTCTGCGGCTACCGATACCGACGTGCAGCACGCGTTCAGGCACGGCCACTGTGCTGCGGGCTGTGGCAGGAGACGCCCGCCTCGTCCTCCTCTCTTTAGCGCCCCCTGCCGGCTATGTGGGGCGTTACGCGGGTGAGCAGGATGCCCCTCTGCTGATGACGGTCGCCACGACACGCGTGATCAGCAGGGTGTCCGGCGCTGCCCTCAACGCACCTCCCCCTCTGCCCGCACAGGCCCGATTGCTGTCGCTGTCGCCCCCGCCTCGCCCCTGTGCTCGCGGCCTCTGCGGACGGCGTGCAGCAAACGTGCGCGGCCCTATGCGGCCGTCTCCCTCCCTCTCTCCGCTTCCCTCTGCACACACGTTCGCCTGCGCGTGGGCGGCACGGCAGTCAGGCCGGCGCGCTTCCAAAACTGCTCTCACCATCTTCTCTGTATGTGTGTGCGTGTTTCTTCTCTCCTCTTCACTTCTGTCCCCCTCCCCATGCCGTGCGTGTGCGTGTGCGTGGGGAGCCCCTCTCATCGGCATGCTGTGGCAGCGCCTCTGTGGTCCCCCCCGCGTGTGTGTGTGTGTGTGCGGGAGGGGGGCCCTCGACGGCGGCTGCACGGCTGTCGGGAGGGGCGTGTGATCGGCTCTTTTGTCTTTTGTGTGTGTGTGCGCTCTCCTCTCCTCTTCGCTTTGCCCATTTGTGTTCCCTTCGCCCTTTTCGTTTCCTTTCGTGCGAGCGACTCTGTCTGCCTGTGTGCGTGTCTGTGTGTGTCTCAGTGGGAGTGGACGGGTGGTCAGTGCGCGCATCCACACACGCATGCACACGCACGCACAGGCAGACATACACACATATATACACTCATATATAAATATATATACGAATACACATATTTGCTGCATTGCCTCTCCCCTTTTCTGCCTCTCTTTTGGGTGTGTGTGTGCGCTGTCGCCCTCACCCGTTGTGTGTGCTGTTCTCTTCTCATCTCTGTTTGTGCTTTCCTTACGTTGGGCGCTTATCCTCACTCGGAGGGGGGACGGGGTGGCATGCGTGGAAGGGCGGTGCCGGGGCTGTGTGTGCGTGTGTGTGCTGAGGAGGGAGGCGAGGAGGGCGGTGCTGTCCCTCCCCTCGCTCGGCCGCCCGTGCGCTCCCTCGCAGCCTCCGCTGCCTACGCCATCCGGCCCTCCCCTCCCCCTTCTGTGTCTCTCTTCTACGCAGTCGCCCTTCGTCTGTGTGTGTGTTGGCGTCGAGCTCGCTGCCGTGCACTCCTCTGTGACCGACTTCGCTTAGCGCTTTGCCCATTTGTGTTCCCTTCGCCCTTTTCGTTTCCTCCCGTGCGAGCGACTGTCTGCCTGTGTGCGTGTGTGTCTCAGTGGGAGTGGATGGGTGGTCATTGCGTGCCCCCACTCACGCACTGAGTCACACACACACGCACACAGACATATACATATATCAATTTACGAACAGCTTATATATGCATGTATGCTGAGACCTCTTCTTCACTATTCTGTGGGCTGCAGAGAATGTGCCACGCCGCTGCCGCCGTGGCCCCGGCGCCGGTGCGGAGGCGCTGTCGCGTGCGGTGCGGCCTGGAGAGCTGCGGCTGGCACGCGGTCGCTGCCCCTGACCGAGTGACAGCCGCCCCCCTCCCACCTCGCCTTGACTGTCCCTTCTACCTGGCACGGTGGCCGCGGCCCGTCTCCCCCGCGCGCTCGCATTGGAAGGGCCACTCCGCGTCGTGCGCGGCAGCGCCGTGGGGCGTGCTGCTGGCCTCGTGGCGGTGCTAGTGTAGGGGCGGCAGCCGTCCGCGGGTGCTTGACGCGCGCGCGCGTGGGTGCTGCTGTGCCACGCCAGGCTGAGGGCGGCGGTGTGTGTGCTCGCCCAGTGACGGGGAGGCGCCTGCCGGACGGAGCACTGCCGCGGACAGCAGAACTGCGAGAACAAATCGAGACAGCGCACTTGCCGAGGGCGGCCCCTGTCCCCCTCTCCTCTCCTCTTCTTCTCATGCTCCTCCCCTATGCCGTGCGCGTGCATCCTCCCGGTGTCTCTGTGGTTCCAGCCGTGCGCCTCTGCCACCCTGCGCATCGCGGAGTCAGCGGTATCCTCCGGGCTGGCCCCGCGAGAGGCGTACAGCGAAGGCGTGAGGTGGCGCGACCTCACTCGGCTGGCGCGGCCGCCTCCTCAGTGGCGCCAAGGCACAGGGAAGGACGCCGCTTTCCTCCCCCCTCCCCCTGTTGCCATGTCACGATCGCACCGCTGCATCCCTCCCCTTCCCCCCTCCCCCCTCACCTTCCCCCTTTCACTTGTGGCCCACGCGCACTTACTGTCCTCGAGCGCGCAAATACCGATGTCTGCTTTGTGCGCCCATCCTTCACTTCCTCCTGCTTGAGGGAGTGTGCTGCATGGGAAGGGTGGCGCACACCTGCGGGCTCGTTCTGGTGCGCAGGAGAGCGAAGTCTTTGAAGGCAAGAGAGGGAAAGCGGCAGGCTGAGGGCGCTTACTGGCGGCGCTGTCATTGGGGCTTCCGCTTTGCGTGCACGGGGTGGGAGACAAGAGGCGCTGCACCCTCAGTTTTGCTTGTGCACTTACTTTAGGCGCTCTGGTTGGAAGAGGGAGTGGCGCAGTGAGCGTGGAAGGCGGGGGCGCGCGTGTGCATCGTCGCAGAGGGGCTCTTAGCCGTGCTTCCTGGGCGTGCGCCGATCATTGTCACGCTACCTTTTTTTTCGTTCTGCTTACAGTGCTCAGGTCACCACACCAACGGCAGGTCAGAGGAGCCCCGCACGCTCTTACATTGCTTACGGCGCCGTTCCTCTGCGCGCGTACACCTTCTCTTCGCACTTTTTTTTCTTGTTTCTCGGCTCACCGAAGTGAAAACCTTGTCGCGCCGGGAGTTGACAGCAGCATTGGCGTCAGGCGTGCACTGGGCGGACGCGAGACGACGCATCAATGGAGATATGAGGAGTAAGGAATGGAGGGCCCCTCTCTTTCTCTCTGCCGTGCGGTCTCGTGTGTTGTGTTGTGCAGCGTGACTCCCTCTCAATGGGCCTCTCGTGGGTGCACGGCGTCCTTTCGTGGAAGGATCGCTCCGCACAAAGGCTCCTGTATAGCGCCCTCGGCCCCGCGCCTGCATGGTGCATCGTGTTCTCGGCCTCTCCCCCAGCTCGCTCGGCGATGGCAGCGCTTCACGGCGAGGGTGCTTCGAAGGGTACCCCCAACCGGAGGTGCGAAGGATAAAAAGCGCGCATGGGTCCCGACCGCATACAACGTCGTTGCAGAGCCCAGTCTGGTTCGGAGGCGCCGCATCAGCTGCGGTTTCGGCAATGGCGACCTCCCCCCGCTATCCTCTCCGTATGGTGTACAGCGCGCCTCCCTCTCCCTCCGCAGCGAGAGGCGCGTCTCGAAGAAGGTACCGGGGCAGCGGCAGTGGAAGAAACCCCTGAGAAGCCTCCGCGGAGACACCAGGCGCGCCACTGATGGCATTCAGATCATTCGAGGAGCGCCCCACGCCGCAGCGCACGCGCAAGGTACCGGCTCTGCGCAGGGAGCCTACTTCACGGCACGTGGTGCAGCGGTGCATCAAGAGACAGAGCTGTGCGCTGGAGCCGACAATACGGAAGGCGAAGAGGGGGCTCTCTGTCGTTTGCTCGACTCCGCTTCAGAGCACGACAAACTTCCGTCTGCGCAAGCAGCGGAGGAATCGGCGGTCGGTCGGACCGCATCTCGGGCCGTGCGAAGGCGCATCACGCCCAGGTGCACCACATCGAATGTCCTCGCCGCAGAGCGTCCCTCGGCGTCGCTTGAGACGGCCTCCAGCGGGGCTAGCGGAAGCGGTTTCGATCCGCGCGTGGATAGTGGGAAGGGGCCGCACGACCAGCCAAATCAGTCATCGTCTGTGATGTTGGATCCCAAGCAAGCGAAAGCGCTCGACTTGGCCCTGCGTGGTTGCAACATCTTCGTGACTGGTGGCGCTGGAACGGGCAAATCGCAGACGGTGCGTGCGATCATTGCAGCGTTGCGGCATTGCGAGGCTCACGATTGGGAAGAAACCCTGCGCGCGGTCGCGTATGGGGAAAGCTCAACAGAGCGGGCGATGGCGGGAGAGAAGACGCAGTGGAAGCAACGTGACCCAGCGCCGTCCCCTTCACCATCGCAGTGCAGAAGCTCGCACCTTCGCACGTCAGAACCTGCGTGCGCCATCAAATCTGCTTCGAAGTCAAAGCCGTACCCCTCTTCGGCTGTCGGTGCCGCGCCCCCGTTTAGCAACGTCTTTGTCACTGCCACAACGGGCCTGGCAGCGGTACAGATTCACGGCATGACGATCAACACGTTTGCCGGCATTGGACTTGGCCGTGGAACCCCGGAGCAGCTGTTTCGCAAGGTGCAGAAGAACTCAAAGGCAGCGCAGCGCTGGCGTCGATGCCGCGTCCTCCTCATTGATGAGGTCAGCATGTTGGAAGCCTCTCTCTTCGAGACGCTCGACTACATCGCCCGTCGAGTGCGTCGGTGCGCGAGCCTCCCCTTTGGTGGCATTCAGGTGATCTTGTGCGGCGACTTCTTTCAATTACCACCGATCGCCAGCCGCGCGGGGCCTCCAGTCGTCCTCCGCAGTCGCGGTAGTAGCGGCCGCGGTGCTACCGAACCGTCTCACCCCACCGGTTATGTAGACGGCCCTTTAGGGGCCTTGGCACCGGTTGCGTCTCTCTTCGCCTCGCCCTCCTCTTCTCTGCCCATGGCGCGGGAAGGCAGAGGGGCCGCCGCGCCAACCGCCGCTGCTGCGGCGCGCGTGTCGAAGCTTTTTGAGGTCGACGACCTCGATGCGTATCTCTCTTCTCTTCCTGCGTCTCCCGGAGATGCGGCATCCGGGTCTCCGGCAGGGGTGCGAAGCGTGAAGAGCGGATCAGTTTCCACGACAGCTGAGGCGAGAAGGTGCACGGCGCCAGCGTCGCGCCCCTCGCAGGTGTTCTATCCGGAAGAGAGCCTCGACCATGCCGCGGCCTGCGCTTTCTGCTTCCAGACAGTAGCGTGGAGGAAACTCGGTCTACGCGTTGTCGTGCTGGAGCGTTCCCACCGGCAGGCCTCTGACGCTTTGTTTCGCCAGGTTCTCGACGAGGTGCGTTGGGGTGCTCTGTCGATGAGTGGATATCGCGCCTTGGCATCCCGCTGCGTGCATAGCTCGAACGAAACCTGCGGGCAAGCCGGCGCATCTGCAAGCAGTTTGGCGGTGGAGTCGACAGCAGCCACAGCAGCAGGCGTCCCCGCACCGACAAGCATACGCCTCTGTGCCACAAATAGCGAGGTAGACGCGCGCAACGCCCACTTCTATGCTCGGTTGCCGCCCGAGCATCCTCTGATGCACGTCAGCACTGCGAAAGGGCCGTGTGCGCCGGCTGCGTGTAGCACCGAGTGGCCACGGTGCTACACGTACCGCGCTTACGACACGCAAACAGCAGAGGCCACGTTCGGCACTCATCGGTTACCCTCCACCGTCGATGTCGCGTCCTCTTACGTTTCGGACGCGCTGAACGACACACAGCTCGTGCGGATACTGCCGTTAAAGGTTGGCACCCGCGTGTTGCTGCAGAGCAACGTGGCGTCGCGCTACCGTCTCGTGAACGGCTCCGTTGGAATCGTGACAGGCTTCCTGCACCCGCTCGAGCTGCTTGCCGTAACGGACTACTTTGCTGGATGTAAGTCCCGGCGCAACAGTGCTGCGGCACACACGACAGCAGAGCTCGCGCTCCCTGCCGCGTCTACGCCACCCGTCACCGCTGGCCCGGTCGGCCCGCCACCACCGCCCTCGTGGGTACAGCAGCTGCTTCGCCGCGGCGGGTTCGGCAGCGGCTCTGATGTGCTGACCTGCGTAGAGACCTCTCAGGCGGCCGACGTTGAATCTCTGTGGTGGCGTATGCGCAGGCAACTTCGATGGCGGAACGGCAGTCGCAAAGCTCCGCCACCGCCGAGCCATCGCGACAGCCGCGCGGTCGCAACCAGCTGCCGTGCGGATGTGGGGGTCGGCAAGGTCTCGCACCCTTATCTGAGTGCGTTTTGCGGCTCCGCAGAAGACCAGGCACAGCAGCAGCCGCGGCGCATTCCGTACAGCGCATTCTTTCCTTCCTATCACTACGCGTATTGGCGCCGCGTCGTGTACCGCGAAACGCCGCCAGGGTCGTCGCCGTCCTCAGAAGCTGCAGATCTCTCGCAGTCGTCAAGTTGGCCTTCAAGCAAGGCCTGGCAGCCGAGGCTATCGCAACGCTGTCTGCACGACCTTACCGAGGCGGAGCTCGCACTAGAGCGATTGCCTGTTGTGCGGTTTGAGCTGCCTGCCGGTTTACCTGCAGTCGGCACTTCCGCCTCGCAGCAGCAGCAGCAGCAGCGCCCAGCCGTTGTCTACGCGCTTGTGTCTCCCATTACGCAAGATCTGAGCGGGGCATCGGCGTGCGCTGTGGACGGAGGTCGTGACGATGTTTCGGGTAGTGGTGAGAGAGCAGGATGGGGTGCACATGACAATGCTCCCGTCTCTGCCATGAGCACCTCGTGCCGCACACAGATACCCCTTCGACACGCGTGGGCACTCACAGTTCACAAGTCACAGGGCCTCACGCTGCACTCAGTGCAGGTCGACATGGCCAACATGCGCACACCTGGGCAGGCCTACGTTGCGCTGAGTCGAGCCCCGTCGCTGGACCAACTCACCATCCTTCATTTCGATTCGATAGCGGTGACCGCCTCACCGGAGGTGAAGCGTTTCTACGAAGCACTGGAACGGGACGCGTGCGAGAGCAGGTGAAAGTCACAGAGGCGACCTCGCGTAGAGACGTCCGTAGCGGGGGGGGTCTGCAGTCTAGGGCGACGCGGCCCCAGACACGGGCGCGCGCGCGCTCACCCTCCGAAGTACCGCATGCGTTTTTGTTGCTGTGGCTGCTCTTGTCACTTCGTAGCGTCGTGGAAGGGAGACTGCGGTCTCTGCCCTCTCCTACAAGGCACGTCTTCCCCTGCTATGGCGTTCTTCCGTCGTGCGGTTTCTTCTGTCGCCTCGTGACGTCAGCCTCAGCAGTGGATTTCACCTTTTGTGTGTGTGTGTGTGTGCCCGGCGGGAGGAGTCAGTGCCCGCCTCGCTTTGCGGTTGTTCGGCCATCGCCACCGCCCATCTACGCGCCGTGCCTCCCCTCATGTGCCCTTCCTTTCGCTTCTGCTGCATTTTTGTTTCTTTCTGCTGTAACCTCCACTCACTGCTACCCAACCACCCTGCTGACCCTGCCCATCCCACGCTGGTCAGGACCACGTCGATCTCGGTGCACTCCCCCTTGTGCGTGTGTGTGTGTGGCCGCCAACGCCCGCACACGACGGCATCGTGCCGTTTCTTCACTCCCTCCGTCGTCATGAGCGTGCCGACGTGCATGCACGAAGCCGATCTGAAACCACACAGAAGCACTCGCCTTACGCCTCTTCGCCCTCCTCCATGATAGCCACAGGCGTCGCGCGGGAAGGGGGACAGCGGCAACGTCGCGTTCTCTTACGCATTGCACCACACCTCAGCCGCATGTTCGATAAGCTCAACTCGGGTGGGTAGTTGTGTGAGCGGCATGCTGACACCAGTCCGATGGAGTCGCCGCCTCTCTCTCTATCCGCTCTTCACCCTTCGCCTACCCACCGACCTCCCTCTCACCTCTCCTCTTCAGCATCGGGTAACAATCACCCACACGCACAAGTACACACACATACACACACACATATATATATATGTGTGTGTATGTTCTCTGGTAAAGGTGTGTGCAGTGTACGACATCTTGACAGCAGGCACCGGCACTCATGCTCTCCTCGCCCCCCCTCCTCCTCTCGCTACGTCCGTGCGCCAGTCACCGCGGTAAAACCTTTGGGATGTGCTCAAATGCGCCATGCCACATTGCACAGATCCCACGTCCGGCCTATCCATCGCTCGCGGTGTAGGGTCCATGCCAGACGGGGGATACGCCGCATGCAGCTATGCTCCTCATAACTCCGAAGCGATCCCCCCTTCCGCTGCGTAACGATGGGGTCGTCTCCAAAAAAAAAAATAGAGGCTCTGTGTGGGCTTCTCGTGTGTGTTTCCCGAGCCTCCTGCAGCCCCGCGTTGGCGACACTGGACGAGGATAGCACCGGTAGTCAGTCGCGCCCCATAGGCTTTTGGGACGGGAGGAGAGGAGGGCGTCCTACGGGCGTGCGGATTCTGATCGCGGATGGGGAAGCCACCAGGCTGCTGATGGGGAGTGGGCGCGGGTGTTCGAGGAGTACGCCCATCATCTCGAGGGCCCCGTCCCGCAGCCACCTCCCCCTCCCCTTCTTTCCTAATAAGGGACACTTCGGCACGGTTTGCGTAGTCAGAGCGCAGCGTGAGGGAAGAAGCAGCCCCTCCGTTTGCACTGCTCGGCGGCTGCAACGAAGGCATGAGGCGGCCCAGCTGCAGGGACTCTAATGCGCGTGCCCACGCGGCCTACCCGCGTCACAGAACCCCGCGGCCGTGTTGCAGGAGTGGACGCTGCAGCAATCGAGGCGGCAGGCAGCGCAGGGTGCTGCGGGCTCCGCCCCTGTCCGTGGTAGGTAAAAAATGCGGTCACATTCGGAGACGACTCATCTTGTGGCCACGGTGGGGGGGCAAGTAGACCGGCCGAGCGCTCTGTGCAGTGCAGGCGGGGAGTGAGGGACGTGAACAGCGTTGTGCCGGCAGGGCTTTGAGCGAGCCCTGAGGCGATGCGTATGGCGGCTACCGGTGCTCTCCGGCCACCCCTCCCCCACGCCTCGAGACCTGCCGCGAATGCTGAGCTTGATGTGGGGATGGGCGGCATGCAGCTTACAGGCGCATGCCGAGAAGCGCAGCCGGGGGCGGTGGAGACAGCTGGCCGGCTCAGCGTCAGTTCCAGCCACGCCAGAGCCGAGGGCCCTACTCCGCCGCCGCCCACCCCTCCTTGCCCAGTATTGTGGGGTTGACGGGGCCGCGTGCGACGGCAGGGCGAGGTCGGTTAGCTTCGTGGAGGAAAAGACCGCCACGTAACGGTGCACGGAAGCAGGGCGATACTGGACGATGGGGCCATCTCGAGCGTCTCCTGCGGCGACTGCGCGGCTGTCGGCGCGATTCGCGATGATGCCGGCTCACCGGTTTGGGGGGGGGTGCTGCAATGGGGCACGGCGACTCCTCTCGATGCGGTGGCGCTGCTTGCCGTGCGGCTCATCGCTGACGGGGCTGTAGGCAAGTACGCAGCACGGGCACATCACGCCGACGCGGCGCACGGCCCTTCCCGCACCGACGCGACACTGAATGGCTGTAGGCGCCGCCTCCGCCAATGCGAATGCAGCGGAACGCGGAGCAGTGCGCGACGCTGATGCGGCCTTTTCCTTCTTTTTTTCGTTCATCTCGTTGCAGCTGCGGCCTGATCTTCACGCCGGCAGCACGTCCGCCCTCGCTGCTTCCCGCAAGGGATCTTCACACTCATGCACTCCAAGAGGAGATCAGTTACACACGCTTGCCATAAACGATGCACGGCCCGCTGCACGCAGCCCGGCGAGGGAAGCCCGCCTCGGGGGAGGGGGGGAAGGCAGCCGCTATTCTGGGGCCAAATTTGAGGAGGCGAATGGAACCGCACCGGGGGAAGCGAGGCGAGTGTCTGCACGTGCGGGGGCGGCGCCGCGCCATCGCTCCCGCACTCACAGACACATGGAGTGTATTCGCTGACGGGAGGCCCCTGTGTCAGATGTGGGCGCCATCCCTGCCGCTCATATGTCCATCGTGAAAGCGCCAAACACGCACGCACACACACTCATGCACATGCACTCTCAGCAGGAGTCGGAGCGCCTACAGCGACGATGCTGATCGGATCATGGTCTCGACGTCACTCCCTCGCTCTCTTGACCTCCTCCTCCTCCTCCATTCCTTCAGCATTGTCCGCCGTCCACACACACAGACACTCGACGCGCCCACCTGCCACCCGCAAAAGAAGCCGAAAGAGGAAAAAAGTGTGTCGCCCCTTACAGACCGCACTCGGAAACGCACGCAGACTCGACAGCGTCCATCTCCCTCTCTTTCTCTGTCTGCCTCTCTCCATCTGTCTGTGTGTGTGTGTGTGTGTGCGTATTAGCGCCTCCACCATCACCACCACCATCCCCATCGCTGCAACACCTGCTGTGCCTTTTTCATCGAAAGCCGTCACAACGTACCGCGGCAAGCCGTGCGGCAGAGAGTGGGTGGGGGTGGTGGGGAGCCACACGCGCAGCGACGTGGCACAGGGACGTGCGGGAGGGGAGGCAGGATAAAGGAAGAAGCGCTTCTCTGCGGGGCGTGAAAGGGCAAGGGCACCACAACGTCGGTGATACACACGACCCTGCATATACACATACATTCGCGCGCACACATATATACATATACATATACATATATAGTTGTGTGCTTGATTTGGTGTCGCACCCGTCTTTGATTGCTTTGGTTTCGGATTTAGCGGTGTGTCGCTCATTTTTTTGGCGTGTGTTCTCTCCCTCTCTAACGTGTTTATTCGCGCGGCATCGAGTCGGGTGTCTGCGCTTGTGTACGTGTGGTGTAGAGGTACAGCAGTCATAGCCAGACATCACCACTGCCTTCCTCCCCACCTTCATTCCGCGCCCGTTCGTTACACACACACACACACACACCGCCACCCTCGCACTCCCTCTGCCCATCCTTTTTTCTTTTGGTTTCTTGGAAGGGGGCTGTGGGGTGAGACACCAACATTTGGTTTTTTTTGCTCTCTTCTTTTTTTCGCGTGTGTGCGTGCGCGCGCGCGGAGGTGCGGAGTTGCGGAGTTGCGGAAACTCGACGAGGTGTGATACACACAGAAAAGGATTGGGACAAGTCACACGCCGTATTAGTTAAGAGGAAAGACCATCCAGACACAGACCGCGCTTGGCGTCATCTTCCTCGACAGTGTAGATGTGTGTGCGTGGTCCGCCGCTTTTTTCTCTACCTCCCCTCCCCTCTTTTCTTTCTTCCCCCTAACGCGCACACAGCCCACACAGACACGCACTGCGTGTAATTTGAAGTACACGTATCTCTTCCCTTTGTGGTGGCTGTTGCTTGTTCGTCGAACAGCATCAGCACACCACCCCTCCCCTCCCCTCTCTCTCTCCTCCCCCCTCGTTGATGGTGATTGCAACCACCGTAACCGATTTTCTTCCCCCGTTCCTCGAACTTTCCTTCTTCAGCATCCAGTCATCAAGCGATCCTCATCTCGAGCTCCATCGCCAAGCGCCAACGGTTTCAGCCACCACCGTCATCACCAGCTTCCGACCCCCTTTCTTTTTCCGCGACGCCTCCCGTCACACCACGGTAAGCGAAAGCAGTCGCACGGCCGTGCGCAAGCACCAGCACCGCGGTAGACAACATGCACAAGAGCAACCAGGAGCTGAGCGTCCCCAAGATTGTGGGGGACTTCAAGGTTTACAACGTGAGCGGCTCCCCATTCGAGGTCCCGGCCAAGTACACACTGCTGAAGATCCTCGGTATGGGTGCTTACGGTATTGCATGCAGCTGCTTGGATAGCGAGACAGGTGAAAAGGTGTCGATCAAGAAGTGCCGGGATGTGTTCCGCGATGTGGAGGACGGCAAGCGAGTGCTGCGCGAGATTGACATGATGCGCTTCTTTCACCACGAAAACCTGCTCAATGTGGTGAATATTTTACCGCCGCTGAAGCGCGAGTACAACAGCTTCGAAGACGTGTACGTTGTCACCCCGCTCATGGATGTAGACATGAACGTGGTGCTGCGCTCGCGCCAGGTGCTCGAGGAGTCACACATGCAGTACTTTGTCTACCAGATCCTGCGCGGCCTCAAGTACCTACACAGCGCAAACGTCGCGCACCGCGACTTGAAGCCGGCGAACCTCGTCACGAACATCTCTTGTGAGCTAAAAATCATTGACTTCGGGCTGAGCCGCAGCGTCGACGTGCCGTACTCGGAGCTGACCGATTACGTGATCACGCGCTGGTACCGCCCGCCAGAGCTGCTGCTAGAGAATACAAACTACTCCACCGCGGTGGACATCTGGTCGGTGGGGTGCATCTTTGCCGAGATGTACAACCGCAAGCCCGTCTTTCCAGGTCGAAACACCATGGACCAGCTGCGTATGATCGCGCAGCACATCGGCAAGCCGCCGGCCAGCATCGTCGAGCACCGCGAGGCGCTTGATAAACTGAACGAGCTGCCGGAGGGGTCTCTTAACATTCCGAAACTCGTCCCTGGTCTGGCTGGGAACAAGGAGGGCATGGACTTCCTTGCAAAGATGTGGACGCTAGACCCGAGCAAGCGCCCGACCGCGGCGGACATGCTCGCCCATCCGTACCTGTCCCATCTGCACGACGAGGAGGATGAGCCGGTCTGTCCCTGCCCCTTCCTGTGGGCGCACGAGAACACCCCGATGGGCGTCCCGGAGCTTCGCCGCGCCTTCTGGGCCGACATCGTCGACTACAATCCGTCCCTGGCGCAGGAGACGCCTCCGGTGACGATGCGCAGCGGCAGCGACTCAAAGAATGGCGGCGGCCACCACTGATGCAGGCCTCCCCTCTGCCCCCCTTTCCCCCGCCGCTGCCTCAATTTGCTTCTTGGCGGCTTTTCGCCCCGGCTCGAGCCGGCAAGCGCAGCCGTTTCCCCGAAAGGAGCACGCGCGACGTGCAGCGTGGCGCCAGCTGTGGGTGAAAGAGGGGGAGGAAGAGAGAGAGGGGGGGTGCAGGGCGAGACGAGACAGGTGCTCGGCACCGGGAAGGAGAGATGGAGGGAGGAGGATGAGGGAGAACACATTATCGCCGTCTGCAAGCTGACAACATATACGCCCACGCACGGGTATCCCAGTCTGACCGTGTCAGCATGTTTTCATGTGCCCCCCCCGCCCACTCTTCAGCAATACGGCAGCCCTCGTTGTCTTCTATGATGGACCTCCTCTCCTCTTTCCCCCCCGCCTTGAGTGTTCTGCGTGGACTCGTTCGCGTGCCAACGCTGTTGCCGCCGCTGTCGTCCTCCTCGGCGACTTGGGGCGCAGAATCGAAAGAGAGGGATCAAAAGGTGGTCTCATCAGCCGGAAAGGTGATGATGGGAACACAGTCATCGCCCTCGGCGCTCCGTGTTCGCTGTTGGTTTTTTTGTTCTTTGGCCATGCAGAGTTCGCCTGTGTTCCTGTGCGTGCAGAGATGCGCGGCTGTCCCTTACCCCCCTCCTCCTCCTCTCTCCCCCTTGTGCTCTCTGTCTCTTTCCCTCTCTATTCACGTTGGATTTTTCTGTTGCGACTGTTGCGCATGTACATACCCCTCCTGCCCTCTCACCACCGCCACCACCCTTCCCCTTCCCCTTTCCACTTCTTTCCAGCGGCGCGCCTTTGCGTAATCACGCCCATGAAGGAAAAACGACCTGGAGAGGAGGGAGAGGGAAAGCGGGGAGGCCATCCAGAAGCATTTTTTTCTCTGTTCGTGCCACTTGGCCTGCCCCGTCCCTGCGCGTGGTCGGCCATCGGTGTACACGCCCGTCTTCTCCCTCGGTCTTTGTTCCCCCCCTCTCTCTCTCTGTGTCTGTTTCCGCGGGCCCCTCGTCCGTCTGTCGCCTATGTGCTCTCTAAGTCACTGTGTCGGTGTGTTTCGGAACGTGTGCGACAGGAGCGAAGGAGTGCAGGGGTGACCAAAGCTATCAGGTGACGGGGAGGACGAGGAGGAGGAGGCGAGTGCATGAATCGATGCCCTCCGCAGCTCCCCTTATACGCCTCCCCAACCGCTGATTCCCTCTACTTAAACAGCTACACACAGACACAGACGCGCGCACACACACACAATGAGTTCCTCTGCTCACTGTACGTCTCGATGGATGGAGTCATTGTCAGTGTTTGCGTCTTCTCCGCGCCCCATCTCACCGCGTCACCCCCCCTTCCCTCCCTTTTTTTCTTTTCTCCTGATTGCCCACCACGGCAGAGATATTTGTAAGGTGACAAGAAGAAGAAAGGGTCCTGTGGGGGTGTGGGGTGAGGGGAGGGGGACTGCGTCTGTGCACCCATCCGTGAAGCGTATCACCATCCCCATGGATGACTTGGAAGCGACAGAATCCGTATGGAGAGGGCGTCACCACTTCCTCCAGACAGACAGAGAGGGGCGCATGGTGGAAGGGAATCGCAGACCGGTGGTTCCCCCCCCGCCCACACACACACACGGCAAGAGTAAACGCGCCAGTTTTGGGCGAGTGGGGAGCCACGCATGGCGGTGTATTCTGCTGCCCATCTTTTGGCGTCATTCCTCCCTTCCCCCCCCCTCTCCTCTCCTCTCCTCGCTCGCCCCTCTGCGTGAGGCCGAATCCATGTGCGTAACGGTGTGTGGGTGTGTAAACCCGCCGCTGCCTCCTCCGCCCTCTTCCACCCACCACCTCTCCTCCCCCTCTTCTTTGATTCACCCACGCATCCGCCCACCGACAAACACCGGCCCTCACACACACACACGTATATATATATATATGTGTGTATATGTATATACATATATATGCTGGCAAAGAAAAACAAAGACAGTGTGCTCGTAGGAAAGTGTGTCAGACGACTCGCACACGAGGCTTCTCTTCGGAGCCTCAGTCTCCCTCCCTCTGTCTGTGTCTGTGTGTGTGTGAGGCCTTCCTGTAACGGTGTCAGTTAGAAATCATCCCTTAGTCGAGCGGTAGCGCGCACGCACGCACACATCTATACATATACATATATATTCCTTACATCGATAGCTTCCAGAGCACATTGGAACACACAACGAGGCGATAACAGGTCATCCATCACGCGCATCGGGGAGGGGGGAACGCTCCACCTTTTTTTTGGTGCGATCACTATTGGTGTTTCTATTTTTTGCCCTCGTTGGTTTAAGTGTGTGTGTGTGTGTGTGTGGTATCCTCGCAGCTCATCAGGGGCGCTGGCTTCACACACACACACACACACGCACATATATATCCCCAACCACCCTACGCTGGACCTCCTACATATCTGTGCATGTGCATCCAGGCGCGGTTACCGTACAGGTCACACATACCCACTCGTACGCACGTGCGTACGCCAGCGCAGCGAGGGGGGACGAGGGGAGGGGAGCTGTTTAAATATCACCATCCGATCTGTTCGCTGTCGTTTTCACCCTCTGTTCATCATAACTTCTACAGGATCGAGAGAGAGTGCGTGCGTGTGTGACTCCGCCCGAATCGCTATTCTCTTTTAGTTTTCATTCCGTACACACACATATATATTTTTTTTCGAGGAATCCCCCGCATATTATTTTTTTTAGCGCACCGCTTTCGATACAGTTGGTTGCGACTCCCTGTCTATCGCTCCCTGCGCTTTAACGGCGACTGTCAGTGAGTCTCGGGGGAGACGACAGCGGCGGAACAAAAAAGGGGGGCGGGCGGTCACCTCTTTTTTTTTTACCTCTCTCTAAAAGTATCTTTTGTTGAGCATTCCGAAAAAGGACGGCAACGATAGAGAAAACGGTCACTCACGCACGCACGCCCCTCCCTCCCGCAACAGTTGCCCACACACAGACAGAGAGACACACCTGCATATATACACGCGCTCTTTCTTGTTTACCTCTCTCTCTCTCGGTCTGTTTGTCATTGTATCAGTGAAAGAGACCTGTGCGCAGCCCAGGACGGCAGAGGAGCGGCATTAGGAGGGATTTCGGCGGCCCGCCACCATCGTCAGGAGCGTCTCAGAGCTGAAGTCAGCAGGTGAGCGCAGAGCAACCTTGAAACTCAGCGCGGCAATGGCGCCAACACTCTATGGCGACAGGCCTCGGCGGTGTAGAAGCCCCGCTGCGAACTGGGGAGGAAAGTGCGGACTGCTTTTGCTGCGCCTCGCGTGCATTGGGGCGGCGCTTACGGCCATGTCACCCGTGTGCGCGGCCATGACGTTCACCACAGCCAATGTGCAAGATCCTTCCCTGTACCAAACGGTGCAGCTGCACTTGGAGTCCAACCCTTTAGCGCAGGAGCCGAGCATCACCACCGGCGACTTGGTTTTCTTTGTTCTGTCGTCCGACGTGGCGCGTTGCGTGTACAGCAGCACCCCTACTGAGAGCACTCCCGGCTACTACGCTGTCACAGCCACCGGCAGCGGCGGTTTTACTGGCCAGATCATCTTTGCCGTGGCGTCGACAATGTTCGCCGTAGACGCGGCATACTACCCGTGCTACCTCTCACGCGCAGGGCATTCAGCGACGGTTCTCCGGCGCAGCTACGTCGCACCGGGTCTGAGCGATGCACTGACGGTGTGGCCTCCCATCTACGCAAGTTTTAGCATGAACCCCGCGATCGCCAGCGGTGGCGAAGGTCCTGTGAGTCTGTCCATTGTACAGGCTGCGCAGAGCGGCCGCCCGATCAACGAGGGCCTGACGGGACGGTATACGACCCTGCTTGTGCCGTGCGGGGACATCTCGGTGAGCGGCAGTACCGTCCAGAGTGACTGCACCGACCTGAACGCGCTGGTGACGGCGTGTGCCACGGTAGGGGCGGCCGGCGCGGCTCCAGCCAGCGTCATCGCTCTCTCGAGTCTGCAAGGCCAGCCCACCGGGAACGTGACCGGCAGCTTCACAGTGCCCTACACCCCTAACGAGGAGGGCTACTACATATGCGTGCCGTACTGCTATAGCGCCTCTGCCTACTGCGGCAGCCCGGTGACGGCGATGTCCTTTACCGTCGTGACGTCCGCCTCACCGACCATCAGCAGCTACACGCTCCACTTCGGCAGCGCGGACCCAGGCGTGTACACGCGCGCGCCAGAGCATCCACAGGCGCGCGAAAGCGGCCTCATCTACTTCACCAGCACTGGCTTGAGCGTGCAGGACGCCGTCAAAGTTATTCGCAGCTCCGACAGCTGCACCCTCTCTACGGCGGCGCTGCTACCCAACCTTGAGCTTGGGTCTCTGCAGGTGACGGCCGCGCCCAACGGCACCTTCTCGGCGCAGGTGTCATTTGTGGCGCCGGACCTCGTCAAGACCCCGGCGGTGGGCCGCGTCTGCTACCGGCGCGCCAGCAGCGGCCTGTGGTCCAGCGCTTACCTCTCCGCCTCGAAGCAGGCGGCGGACTTCACAATCGACGTGCTGCAGCCGACCGGATTTACTATCACCAGCCCGGTCACAAGTCCCACCGTCGGCGAGACCCTGACCCTGGCCTTTGAGGGAAGCGGCCTCGGCGGGTCCGCAGACAGGGCGTACCTCTCCTCCAGCAGCAGCAGAAGCCCGTGCGACCGAGACAGCAGCGGGGGCTCGTCGAGCTACAGCAGCGGCTCAGAGGCAGGAAGCGGCAACATGTACTTCACCTGCGACATGATGGGAGACGGCAGCACAGCCACCACGTGTACTGTCACGGTCGACCCCGAAGACGCGAACGCAGCCATGACGCTGAGCGTGTGCTACCTGAAAAGCGGCAACAGTGACCAGCGGAACTTCGCGCACATCAACGGCAGTGTAGCACTGCAGGCGCGAAACCCAACGTATGCCGTAACGCCGTACCCCATGTTTGCTGGCGAGTCTGTGAAGCTGATCTTCACAGGCACGGGCCTATCCGCTGACGATGAAGTGCAGCTGGTCTTGCCGGGCGGGACGTGCGGTGACAGCAGCTCCACCTCGACCGCCGCCAGCATCTACTCGGTGATAGAGATTACGCCCAAAGTGATGTACGCATACACCCTCGTCGGCTCGGCCGAGACGTGCATCGTCGTCTGCTACCGTCAGCAGGGGTCACGTGTGTGGGTGGTGGCGCGCAGCAGCGACAGCAGGTCTGCCGTGTCGTCAACCTGCGCGGCGTCAAACATTTACATCGCTGCCTTTCCAGTGCGATACAGCATTACAAACCTGGAAACGAGTGGCAGCGGCAACACCACTGTCGGCACCCTCCTCAGTGTTGGTGAAACGGCGACGGTGCGCCTGACCACCACAAGCGGTCAGCCGCTCTCCCCAAGCACCACGCCGGTGGCCATCAAGGTGGTGCAGGCTCCGGACAGGTGCGTGACGGTACCGTGCGGCACGATCCTGCGTGCTGCGTGCGCAAACGAGCAGCTTGCCGCCGATTACACCAGCTCTCTTACAGGGAGTGGCAGCACTGCATTCTTCGCCTCCATGCAGGTGCATGAAGCAGAGACGCGCTACATAATATGTGTGGCGACCTCGAGCAGCTCGGGAGTGTACGTAGCGGTCTTGCCCTCTGCCGAGAAGTCGGCGACGAGCACCTCTTTCGGCTTCGAGACGACTCTTCAGAACCCAACGCTCGTGTCGAACACGCCCCGCACGTGGCGTGTGGCGATGAGCACGCTTCGGACAACCTTCAGAGGCGTCAGCCTCGACGCGAGGACAAACGTCGTGTACGCCGTGAAGGCGAGCTCGCTGCTGGCTCTCTACACGACAAGCGATGGTACCCTAGTGGCAGTGTGCCCGCCGGTCTCCCAGACCCCGGCGACGGCTCTGGTGTCCGCTATGGACACAAACAGCAGCACCACCACCTCGACCACAGCGATCTACACTCGCGCAGACAGGCTGCACGATGGCGAGAGCGTGTACCTGTGCTACTCATGGTCCGTCGGCAGCAGGGACTCGCACGTCACGATGGCTGGCTCGGTGAGCGTTTCCGCAGCGATCCCGTCCTCCTTCACATGGTTGATGCCGACGGAGACGATGGGCTTGCGCGCTGGGCAGCCGGTTCAGCTCAGCTTTACCAGCAACCTCACAAGCCTCTCCGTCAGCAAGGACGCCGTCTACTTTTACAGGTATGCGCAGTCGGCGAGCCCGAGCCCGGACTGCTACTGTGACCCAACGGCGTGTGCGATCGGGATGCGCGTTGCCTACACGTCCAACATCACCTTCACATCGTCGACAGTGAGCGTGACAGGGGACACCACCATCTACACCGCGCCTCTCGGCTTCAACAACTACGGCTACGGCGCCATCTACGTCATCTGCTACACCGCCTTTGGGCAATCTGCAGATACCTACATGGGCCGTGTAGCCGTAGAGACGGCGAACCCTACGTACTACACCGTCTCGAGCGTTGCGGCGCCTCGCAACCGCGCCGGCGCGCCCATTACCATTACGGTTCTTCGCCGGTGCATGACGGCGGCGTGCGCGCTGACGTTGCAGGACTCGCTTCGCCTAGTGCCCAGCAGCGTACACTGCTTTGAGCTATTGCATGGCAGCTCTACCGACAGCTCGTCGCCTGCGGATGAGGCAACCGTGGAGACCGTGGGCGACCCAGTCCTGAGCCCTGGTGCGCTCTCCCTTGCGCGCACCTTCGTCGTGGATACCGCGGGAGCGTACCGCGTGTGCTACCGCCTCGCGCGCGACGCAACCTACAATGACGTTGTCTTCTCTGCCAACTTTGTGCGCTCTACGCTGACGGTTGTGGAGGCGAATCCGCAGCAAGTCACCCCGATGCCGAGCGCTCCCTCCGCCGGGCAGTTTGTCATCATGAACCTGACATGCAGATCCACCGCACTGTGCAGCACGTGCACCCTGCTGCGGATTGTTCCAGGGAGGCGCGCAAGCTGCTGGGAAGAGGTGGTGGGGACCCATAGCAGCGACTCGTGCCTGACGACGACTTCTGTGCAGTTCCCGAATCAGTACTTCGCGGAGGGCGTCTACACAGTGTGCTACGGCAGCAGCTACACCACGTCGCGTCGAGTCCCTGGAAGCTTTGCAGTGGCCTCCGCCAACCCGTCGAGCTATGCCCCGACCGTGTCGAGCGGGTACACCGTCTTCACGAATCAAATCATGAACTACACGCTGGATATCATCGGCGCGGGCCTCTCCCTCGCCGACGCCGCATTTGTGCTGCCGGAGATGGGGTACAGCTGCCACGACCTCCGCGACGGCGAGGTGCAGAGCGACGGCACGCTATCGAAGTGGCTGGAGCCGAGTGTGGAGCCGTACCCGCTGCAGCTGACCCCGACAGGGGTGTCGTGGGTCGTCTCAAACGAAAGTAAGCGCTTCGGCGCCGGTTTACTCCTTGACGCGGGCCTTTGCCCAGGGGGCGGGGAGCCGTGCCCGCTGAAGCTGTGCTACATGCGCTCCGGTACCTCGTGGGCCTCCGTCACTCTGGGAACCTCGTCGTCGGCACCGCCCGGCATTTCGCTGGCGGCCTCGAACCCGTCCACGGTGAACTTCGATCGCTACCCGCTGGTGATCGACATGTACGTGATGGCCACAGTGCAGGGTGCTGGTCTTCTCAAAGCAGACGTGGTCACCATCCACGCAGCCGATTGCGACGGGGACGCCGTGACCGTTTCCGTGGCGGGCGCTGTACACGTGAACGAGGCGGGGACAGAGTGGCTTGGCGTATTGCGTGTCACGAAAGCTTCGAGCAGCTATGCCGTGTGCTACTGGCGCTCCGGGTCGTCGACCGAGGTGGCCACTGTCACCTTCACTGGTGAGCCAGAGGTGTCGACCATATTGATACTCAGCACACCACTCTACTACCTGCTAAGTCCGTCCAACTTCACGTCGTCTCGGATACCGCTAACGCAGTTGGAGCAGCTCATCGTCGGCGCCAGCTTCAACCACGAGGGCACCGTTGCGGCGGCACTGAGCTACGTGCAGCTCATCGTGGCCGACACAAGCGTCGCCGAGTGCAACTATGGGCCCTTTCAGTCAGTTGTGGCCGGCTTTCCACCGTTTCCGATTGCGCTGACGCTGTCAAAGGTGTCGTCCCGTGGCCCAGGCGACTGGTTTCAGGGCCGCCTCCACGTCAAGACAGGGGATTACGCGCTGTGCATGAGCACCACGGCTGGACTGTTCCGTGTCGTCAGCACGCCCCCCCTCGTTGGTAATGGCATGGCCGGCAGTAGCGCGGTCACCGTTTACGACCCCGTGCCCAACACCTACACCTCCGTCCCCAAGAGTGTGATATCGGGGCAGGTGGTGGCGCTGACGTTCTTCAAAGCGTCGGTGAACCGCATCAGCGGCAGTAACGTTGACCCGGCCTCCGCCGACCTGAAGGCAGGAGACGTGGTGGAGGTTATCGATGGCAGCCTGTACGAGTGCGGCTTTACCAACGCGACCGTGCTGGCGGCCGGCGTCGTGTCAGAGAGCGGCGGCGGGTCGACAACGGTCTCTCTCACCCTCCCCACCACCTACGAGGTGGCCGGTGTGACCGTGCCGGTGGCGGGGAAGAGCTACACGATTTGCTACCAGAAGCAGGGCAGCACCTTCGCCACTTCCCCGCTCGTCGGCGGGGCTGTCGACCGGAACCTCCGCGTGATGGAGGCGGTACCGACCAAGTGGACAGCGTTGCCGCAGCAGGCCCAGGTGAGCGCGCCTATCAACATTACCTTCTACGGGGACAAGGCAGCGGAGGACTACCTCACCACATCCGACGTCGCGTTTCTCGTGTCAGTGGATGATGGTGAGGAGCTGGGCCCTCACCTGTGTCGTGCGACTGGGGACAGCAGTGGCAGCGTTAGTGGCAGCAGTACGCGCCGCACGGTCATCACTGAAGGCTCCATGCAGAAGGTGGACCCTGTCAACACGCAGTGGTCCATTCCATCAAAGGTACTCGTCGAAGGGACCTTCGTCGTCTGCTACACCGCCTACAACAACGGGCAGCCGGTGTACGTGAGCTCGCCAGCGACGCTCCTCGTGTATCCAACACAGTCACCGAGCGGCGCCTACCTTGCTCGCAGTGCCACATCCCTCGTGGATAACCTGAACGTTATGCAGGGTGAACGGGTGTATCTCCTCTTCAACACAACCGTAGCGTTGGATGTGGTGCTGGATAACGGCCAGGATTCGTCTTCATCCCTCTGGATCCACGACGTGGTTCGCATCACGGAGGACAGCGCCTGCCGTGTGCTGCTTGCTGCCGGTGTGGTCGACGCGATTCCTTCGGCTTTCGGTTACGCGCCTCTCGGCGTCGTGGACAAGAGCACCGGTCTTGTGGTGCCGAACCTGAACCTGCGCGTCCGCGCCACAGTAGGCCGTTACTACGTCTGTATGCGCCGCCGCGATCGGGAGAGCTGGCAGGCGTACGCTGACTTTGAGGCGGTAGGCGGGCTGTTTGTGCACCCGGCTCTGCTGGAGGTCTCGGCCGCCGCTGTGTCGTCGTTCACGACGAATCCAACAACGCCACGGGTGTGGGTACCGCACACGGTGGTGTTGGCGGACTACGGCGCCGGCTCTGGTATGGGGAGCGTGACGCAGTTCTTCTTCGTGGCCTACACGGGCACCGGCAGCGTGGCCGACAAGGACGAGATCGACCATGACCATTGCTACCTCCCCGCCTCCAGCAAGGAGACGTCGTCGGGACCCGTGCCACTTGTGAACCGGACACTGCAGGTTTACCTGGCAGACCCCATGTTTACGAAGCACAGCTTTGGCGAGGCGGGTACGTACCTCCTCTGCTATCAAATCGATGGCCACAACATCGCCTCCGTGTACCCGAGCGCCCTGACGGTGGCGAACCCGAGCCCGGTCGCCTACGTGGTGCCGAGCTTGCTCACCATTCAGCACGCCTTCACGATGAGCTTTGTGGCGATCGACCCCATCTTTGTCTCGGGCGCCAATCACACCGCGCAAATATACGTCGCGGCTGACGTGATGGCGATGCCAAACTGCTCGGATGCGACGCCGCCGAGCGGCGGCACGACGCATTTTACGAGCTTCACCGCGACGAACGCAACGCTTGCCAGTGTGATGCCGACCCTTCTGGCGTCTGGCTACTACTTTGTATGCTTCCTCACGTACGGTCAGCTGCGTGACTTTCCCGTCGCGAACGCTGCAGGCGGCTACGTCTTCTCCGTTGGTCTGATAGGCGCGCAGAAGTATACGGTGACGCCGTCGCCTGCGTTCCTCGGCCAACTCCTGAATATTGTGATTACCGGCAGCGAGCTCAGCAGCAGCGACCACATCAAGATTGTTCGCGTCTCGCAGGATGAGCTGAGCAGCAGCGACAGCACCACGAGCAGTGAGGGGGGAAGCTACCCAACCCAGTGCACGCCGGGCGCCGCAAACGCCGACGCCAGTGAGCCTGCCGGCGCAGCGGGCAGCAAGGTGGACAGCTTCAGCGAGACTGTGGCGCACTACCGTCCCCGCTTGAACGAAACCGGAACGTTCATCCTGTGCTACGAGAGCGCCGTGCTGAACAGCACGTGGATTTGGGTGACAGACGTGCACCACTTCACCGTCGGCCCAGCGCATCCGACGCACTACAGCCTCTCCGTGGCACCACCGTACGAGACGGAGGTGCTTCTCCTCTACGTGCACGACAGCGGTGACAGCGGCAGCCCAGGGCGACTTCAGGATATGGACAAGCTGATGCTGGTTGATCGCGGCACCGGAGTCAATGGGTTTGATTGCACAGCGAGCGCAACCAACAGCCGTTCTATTGGTTTTATCAGCTACGTAAAGGCGCAGAGCAATAACAGCCTGCACGTGTACCAGATCTGCGGCTCCGCCGTGGCGAGCGTGACAGTCTGCTACGCGCTTGCAGGGGCTGCGGGGGCGGCACCGAGCTGGGCGGAGGTTCCGCTTCGGTCCCCGCCACCGGCGTACATCTTTTCGGGTGTCTCGGTCGAGGCCGGCCCATTTGTAGGGCCGCTGCGTGGCTCGCGCAGCAGCACATCGTCGAGCGTTACTAGCTGGGTGGAGCCACGGCCATACGAACCTTTTACGTTCTACTTCACAACGGATGTGGTAGAGCTGGAGGTGCAGCGCGTCGCCTTTGCGCTGGCGCCGGTGGTCGTGTGCGCCGTGGACGCGAGCTACGTGGCACCGCTTTTCTACAAGAAGGATGTTAGTCATCTGAGCACCTTCACGGTGTCTCTGCCGTACGCAGGCAACTACACAGTCTTTCTCGGCCCCTACGCGACAGCGTCGGCGCCGAACATCACGCATGACACTCCGCTCGTGGTGGGGAAGTGCGACCCGTGCAACTTCGCGCCGAGGCACGCACTCGCTGGCGGGTACGCGCTGCTGTCTTTCCCCAGCAGCGTTGGCAGCTCCCTCAGCAACACAGACGAGGTGCGACTCTTTCCAGTGTCCCAGGGGCTGGGAGGGCGACCGTGTGAGGCGACGACAGGGCCGTACGCCAGTGTCACTCTCACCCCTATCAAGGAGCTGAGCACAAGCGATGCGACAGTCTTCAACGTGACAACGGGCGCAGAGACGGAGAACACGTACCTCGGAGTGTACTACGTGTGCTACCGCAAGGCGATCGTGTCCTCCACCAGCGCTGCCCGCTCGACATCGAACTTCGCCGTTGTGGCTGAGAACGATGGCACAGCCTCCACTTTCTCTGTCTACCCGCCCGACCTCCTCACCGCCACCGTGTGCCCCGCGTCGCCGATGTACGCGCTCGAGACAGTCGCATTCAAGGTGACGGCGCGCGACGAAGCGATGTATCCGGATGTTCCCTTCACTGACTCGGATGTCCTCGTCGTGGTGCCGTCTGATGTGCAGAGCAGTGCCATTGGCGGCGGCTGCAGCAGCATCACCGACGTGGACACCCTCGTGGCGGACTCGGGCGGCCAAGTGCAGCTGGCGACTCTGGACACGTACGGCAGCGGTTACTCCAACTGGCGCCTTACCTTCGCGAGTCAGGCGGCGACGGTGAACTACAGCTGGTGCTTCAAGCTGAAGGACGACGTGCTCTTCCGCAACATATCAGACGCGCTGCAGACGGTGAAGATGGAGAACCCCTACGAGGTCGCCACCACCCCGCCGGTCGTCCTGCCCAGCTCGAAACCGGTGCGGATCCACATTAAAGGATCTGGGCTGCTGCCGACAGACCACCTGTACATCGTCTCCGCCTCCGAGTCGTGTGCGGAGACGTGTGACCACCCGCTAACGCCGACCGAGTGGCCTGGCGGCACGCACACCACCGAGTACGTGAACTCAACGACGATGCTGGCGACCTTCTCGAAGCCCATCGGCACCGTCGTCTCCCTCGGCGTGTGCTACCGCCGCACCGGGCGCTACCTTACACGGTTGGTGGACATCCACGTCCGGGAACCGAATCCGGTCTCCTACACGGTCAGCTTCGTGCCGCGCGTCGGAACGCGGCCGACGTTGACGTTCACCGGAACGAAGCTGACGAGCACGGACGCGGTGATGATTGTACGGCCCGGAGACGCGTGCCTTGCGCATAACGCCGTCGCCACCGGCACTCTCGTGTCGGTCAGCAGCAACGCCACAAGTCACTTCCTTCTCGCGCTGGTCGGCAGTGCCGTATTGGCGCAGCACTACACCGTGTGCTACGAGGTGTCGACCATCGGCGCCTATGTGGAGGTAGCGCCGGAGCTTCTCGTGTTGGAAGGGGGTCCATCGAGCGTCATGTCGAGCAACAAGCCGATGCGCGGCCGCGCCACGGTGCTGACCGTGGCCGATCCACAGTTAGGGGACGAGATGTACATTGCCTGCGCTGGGTGCAGTTGCTTCGACGAAGTAGAGGCTGTCGTGCCGTACGGTGATGTGCACGCGACGGCGCATCTCACCGAGGGTATCGCCTCCTCCTCCGGCACGGCTTCCATCTCGCTGCGTGTCGGCTTCGGCAATACGCAGAGTTACCCGATTTGCTATCGCCGCAGCGACAGCGGGTACGCGCAAGTTGGGGGCACCCAATACTTTGTCACCCCGGTGCCAAACGCGCCAAGCACGTTGGCGCGGCTTCCCCCCGCCGTGCAGTACCAAGGCGAGCGGCTGTACTACAACTTTTCGAGCTACACCTCGGCCGCGCCGCTAAGCAGCAGCGACCACGTCATGATGGTGCACGAGTCCCGCAACTGCTGGGACAACCTGGAGATCGACCCAAGCGGTGTGGTGGTGGACTCCAGTCCGCTGACGGGCACCCTCTCGTCCCTCGGCATCGGTGAGTGGGAGGCGCACGTGCCTTCGCTGGGGCCTGGTGTGCCTCCGACCGCCGCCACGCTGTTCCCGCTCTCCTACCTGCTGTGCTACCGCCAGTTCCCGCAGGCGGAGTACGTGAGCGTGCCGTATGGGACGCAGGCAGCGCTGATGAAGGCGGCCGACCCGGCGGTCTTCACGACGGAGCCGAGCACCGTCGAAAAGGGCGTGTTGGAAGTGAACATGACGTTTTCCTATGTCGACGCAGGGCAGTGCGGCGACGAGGCGTATGTGGTACAGTTCACGAAGCTGACAGACACGGTCTGCGACGATCCCGAGTCCATGGTTGTCGCGCCGCGCGGAGACGCGTACCCGACGTACATGCTGAGCATGTCAGGCGGCGCGACCGCGGGCAGCAACAACACGGCCGTCTGCTACGTCCGCGCAGGAGGGACGGTGGCAGAGGTGCCGCAGCTGCTGATGGTGGCAGAGAGCAATCCGAGCGGCTACTTGACGAACGTCACACTTGGGGAGGTGCCGCGCGAGCGGCAGTACATCGAGTTCACCATCGTCGGCTCTGGCCTGAGTGTCGCGGAGGATGCAGTCGTCTTCACCGATGTGCCGTGTGCGATTGCGCCGCGCCCGTTCAAATCAAGCATCCACCTCTCGCGCCTCGGCGACGCCACCTCCAACGGCACAGCGTACGTGGTGGTCACGCAATTCATTGCGCCGAGGAGCCCGCTTGACATCTACGTATGCTTCCGGCACAAGTCGGTGTGGCGTGAGGTTGGCGAAGCGCTAACGCTGAACGCGCCGCAGCCCCTGACAGTGTCGTTGGTTTCCTCAGGCGGGATGCAGGCAACTCCCCGCGCGGGGCAGCACCTGTACCTGCATCTGATCGAGGGTGCATCGACGGTGCCTATCGGTGCCGCGGTTCTGAGAGTGGAGGAGACGGGGGTAGGAACGTGGTGTCACAACTTTACTGCGGAGCACGTGCAGGAACCCTTTCTGAGTATATGGTCGGCGGCGATACTGGACGTATCCGTGTGGCAGGTGCCGGGGCACGCGCGGTTGTGCGTCCTCACCGCCGCCAACACACCGTGGGCTGACGTGGCCACCACCGTTGATGCATTGAGCATCTACATTGACCCGGCGAACCCGTCCTCCATGAACGTCTTCCCTCGTCCGCCGCGCGTCGGGCAGAGCGTTACGCTGACGTTCGTCCTGCTGGTGTCGTCGAGCCCGGCGGATGTGGTGAAAATCACGGCGCCGGACTACGAGCCGTGCGAGGTGGCCCAGAGCATTGTCGGCTTCCCTGCTGCCATGGCGGTCACCGTCAAGGACGAAGCCACGACGGTCCTCACGCTGGTCGACTCAACAGATCCGCTGCTTTACCGCAGCTTCAACGTCACTGGTACGTACCGTGTGTGCTACTACAGCGCAACAGAGCTGGTGTGGGGAGTGGTGGGTGGCACGCTCGCCGCCGGCTCCATCACGGTGGAGGAGCCGGTGCCGCAGTCGTGGGACGTCAGTTCGGGCAGCACCACCGTTGGTCAGGCCTTCGCCCTCGTGTTCCACGACGAGCTCGGTCTTCTTCAGCCAAGCTCCGGCAAAGACCTCGCGTGGGCGGCGCCGTCCAACATGCGCTGCGACGAGGACCCGTACAAGTGCGGCGGCTGCATCATCTTTGAATGGGATGCGTCACTTAGCAGCCCCACGACGGCTGTCACGGCCTCCAACGTCTCCGTGCGCGTGGACAAGATGAACCTGTGCTACCGCCTCTTTCAGGCCTCGCCAGCGCTGGTGCCCGGCCCCCTGAGCATCACGACAGGCCCCATCCAGTGCGTGGAGGAGGACTCCTTCATCTCAGGGCAACGGCAGCGGGTGACGTTCCGCCTGGAAGCTGGAACCGACGTCACCAGCGACAGCTGGCGCCTCGCCTTCTACGCGACCACGGCGCTGAACTGTCACGAGCGCTACGTTCAAAGCTTTGTCCCCGGGTCCGCGCAGCTGGACTCGACGACGAGCACATCCGCGACGTACTGGGTACTGTGGCCGGCTGGGCTTGGTATCACAGCCGACAGGTACACTATTTGCTACACGCACAACGGACGAGCGGGGACAGTGTGCACGTGCGGGCAGATCGACGCGAATACCGGTGAGTGCTACATCACTGGCACACCCGGGTCGCCACAGAGCTTCACGCCATCGCCGCAGCCGACATATGTCGGGCAGAGAATCACACTCAACCTGACGGTGAACGCGTCCATGGCGGCCTACCCGCCCACCGCTATCAAGTTTGTCACGTACACGGATGAGCTGACGCTCTGTGACAGCCCGCCCGCCTTTCCCCCGCTAGAGGCCAGCCTGACACGGATCAGCCCGTTGTTGTACCAGTATGTCTTTCAGCACGACTATGCCCTCGGCTCTGCCACGCTGGTGGTGTGCGCGCTGACGGAGTTGTCGACGTCGTACACCCGCGTCGCCTCCACGGTGGTGCCATCGTCGCCAACGACGAACAACACACTATGGCTTCGGCCCTACGTCGCCCTCATCACATTCCCCTCCGAGGCGAAATTTTTGCGCGCGATGCAGACGCTGAGCCTGACCTTCACCATGGCGAGCCAGGAAAGCGACGACGTGGTGAGCCCGCACGACCGCATCACGGTCGTCCGTGACCCGTACAACTGCGTCGCGTCCTACATCGAGGCCCAGGACCCGCCCACGCTCATGGAGATGTTCTACCTCCCAGACACAGCCTTCCTGACGCTGCCGGCGACGGTGCTGAGCGCCAACGTGTCGCTCTTCCTCACCCGAACCCTCGTCACCTTCGCCGACAGCGAGGCCGGTCACGGCCTCCACTACGTCTGCTATAAGTTGACGGACGGTACGTGGGCGCCGGTGCTGCCAGGCCTGGAGATAGCAGACGCCCTCATCAACGGCTGCTCCATCACAGGTGCGCTGATCCCTTCCAACGGCGACGACGGCGGGCCAAGCGGCTCGACGACCAGTAATGAGGGCTCGCTGCGCGCCATGCTGTACGCCCCGACCCGAATCCTCGGCACGGCCCTCTTCGGGTCCCTGGCGACGCCGTCGGTGGATGCGGTGCGGGTCGTACCGCAAAGCGAGTGGTGCGCGAACGATGCGGCGGCTGTCTTTACCATTCCCGTCGCCTCCGACTCTTCCTCCAACTCGAGCAGCGGCAGCGTCGCAGCAGTGTTCTTCGCGCCGCTGCCGGGCACATACAAAGTGTGCTACCGCTTCGAAGCCATCACAAACTGGAGCCCGGCGTGCACGGACCTAAATGTGGCGAGCCCGACCCCGATCGGGGCGGCGGCGGGGTGCTGGAACGTCGGGCAGGCAATAGACGTGACGGTGAGGCACGTCATCACCGGTTACCTTTTTACACCGATGGACAGCTTGCGCTTCATCCATGGCGCGTCTCCGTGTCTTCTCTCGGATGGCTCGCTAACGACGTCCTTGGCGACGGTGACGGTGGACGACGAGGTGCAGCCTCCCAACGGCACCGCGCTCTCTGGTGTAACGGTGGAGCAGACAACCTACGAAATGCAGCCCGTCTTTTTCCGCACGAGTACCACGGCTGTACGACTGTGCTACACCGATGCTGCGGGCAACCAGTTCGCCGTGCCCTTGACCTACACCAGTAGCCCGGGCAAGTCGCTCTTTCCCGTACAGGACCGCCAGCCGAGCACTGTCTACCTTTCGCACGATCACATTCAGGCTGGGCAGCGGTTGTTTCTGAACTTCACCTCTGCCAGTCCCTCTGTGACGCCCTCGCTACTCCCGTTCGCCGCACTGCCGCAGCCCTACACCCCAGGCCCCGCATTCAACGGCACTTTCGACGCAGTAACGCTGCTGTCAGTGCCGAGCAGCTCTGCCTATCTCGATGGCCGCTGCAGTGTCGCGCTGCGCACCGGAATCCTCTCCCCTACCGAATTCCTAGGTGTCTACGGCCCACCGGCGCAGAACAGTGGCAGCTATGCTCCGTACACCATCGGCAACTATGACCCAACAGTCGGGCAGCACTACATTGCATGCTACCAGCTCTCAACGTGCGGCGTGGTGGACAGCGGCCACCCGTTCCGCGTCTTCAACGCGAACCCGTCCAACGTCTACACTGACGTCAAGGCGCCTCGGCGGGGGCAGCTGATGAAAGTGCTGTTCGAGCGAGATGCGTCGACGCCTGGAGCGGTGGCGCTGGCACCTGGAGCGGATCGCGGCGCCAAGGTGACCAATCTCGCCTCCTGCTGGGCCCTCGCCACCACCTCTGGCGAGGTGGTGCAAGGTACGCCAGACCTAACGCACTTCACGACCATCTTCCACGCGCAGGATCCAGGGCTCGCCTCGACGACGACCACGCGTAGCTGTTACATGCTCGGCAAGGGCGGCTGGTCAGAGGTGCCGAACGGTGTGGCAAAGGTGCTCGCTGCCAACCCCGCACGCTTCGATACGACGCCGAGCTCGGCTAGGGTGAATGGGGTGAACTTTATCCGCTTCTACGGAATGGGTCTTGGCAGCAGCGACCGGGTGAAGCTCATCACGCACTCCCTGAATTGCAGCGAGGACTCGGTGCCGCCTTCGACCTTCGCAGTCTTCAGTGTGAGCGCACCAACCAGAGCCACCCCGGGCACATCGAAGGGGTGGACAGTGACGGAGGTGAGCAGAGATGGGTCGATGGCGACGCTGAACTTCACGGCTAGCGCGACTGGAGTGTTCAGTGTGTGCTACCGGCTGGCGCAAGATGCAGTATGGACACTGGTGTACGCCGACCTCGTCATCTACGAGCGCAACCCGCCTGTCGTCACCCGCACACCGGTCACCACACTCGAGGGCGAACTCTTCACACTGAACTTCACAGCGTCTAAGGAAGGCTCGTCTTCGCTTTCCGTCAACGATCGCGTAGTGCTGTACTTTGGCTCAAACGTGAACTGCCTTGCCCCGTCGGCAGCCGAGACGGCGCCATCCGTGACGGCTGCTCCCTCACGCACCGACACGCTTCCGCAGTCGATCGCGTTTCAGTTGGACGTCGGCACGCGCGGCCACTACACTCTTTGCTACCGGGTTGCCATCTCGAGCGTGCCAGGCGGGTACGTGACGGTGTGGGGCTACGATGTCGTGATGATCGCGTCAAATCCACAGGATGTGACGCTCTTCCCAGCTCGTGTGCCGAGCGTACACAGGCCATCGGAGCTGCTGACGCTCGTGTTTCTTGGATGGGGGCTTGTGGCGACGCCGGAACAGGCGGATGCGGTAAAGCTAATCCATGTCAGTGCGGAGGGCACGGCCACCGACGCGATGTGCCAGCAGACCCCAACCGCAGCGGGGGTAGCCTCTTACCCACTCTACGCGAATGGGACGTACGCGGAGCAGGTGCTGGTGGTGTTGCCCTCCGAAATCAAAGGGTCGTACGCAGTGTGCTACAAGCTGAGTGGTGGGCAGTACCACGTCATTGGCGAAGAGCTGACCATCACCGGGACGGCGAGCCCGAGCGGGGCCACATCGACGAAGCTCAGCGGCAGCAGCACGCCGCTCTCCTCTGGGGAGTCGATGTCGTGGTCGTTGGTTGGCGCAGACTCGCAGTCCTGCGCCGACAGTGCGGCCCTTCTCTTCTTCAGCGACCATAACTGCGCCGATGTGCGCTACTACGTCAGCGTGTCCGCGATACTGTTGTCGAGCACGTCCATAGCGGCCACGTTCCCAGCCGGGGCGGCAGTTGTGTTGAACTGCAGTGGCATGACGCAGCTGCGTGTGCCATGGACGTACCCATTTCGTGTCGACTCGACGAGCGCTGCGGCATCGTCATCGGCAGTGCCCCTTTCCCTGTGCTACTGGAGTGCTGGCAACGGTGCCGTCTCCGTGCTGTCGAACAACACCATCGCCCTCAGCCCAGGTGTGCCGCCGCCGCTCGACATGACACTGCTGGTGACGGCGCAGAAAGTGTTCAGCTTCGATCTGGCCGTGTTGCCAACGGTGACGGACTGGATCGTGTTGGTTGAGGATCCGGCCCACTGCGTCGGCGTCCAACCCCCGGCCGACGCCGCGTACTTCACAAGCATGCGCTACGATGCGGCCACGTCCGTGACCACCATCACAGCATCGGTTCCTCACGCTGGGTTCTACTACGTATGCTACTCGCATCAAACGGGCTTGTGTGCCGCCAGTGCGGGGCGCGAGTGTGCGCGCGTGGTGGCGATGGTGGAGGCAACAGCCGCGAGCCCAGGGAGCTGGAGCGGCCAACCGGCACCGGTGTACGTGTCAAGTCGTTTGGCCGTCACGCTAACGTTTGCGAGCAGCGTCGATGCGTCAGCGCAAGGGGTGACAGCGGCGGCGTGGCTGTCTGCCATGGCCGCCGGGGATACGCCACTCACCATGCGGGATGTATGGGTCGCGTGCGCGCAATCGCAGATAGAGATGTCGCTGCGGTACAGTTTGACGTACACCAACGCGAGCGGCGCATGGAACACTGATCACATCCTAACGCGATCTGGCCCGTACGCCCTGTGCTACACTTCGCAGCCGACGACCTCTTCGCCTCTGCATCTTTTCGGTCCAGTCCGCCAAGCTGGACCGATAGTTCTGGCGAGCACCGTGACGGGAGTCCATCTTCCACCCTCGATGACGGTGTCAAACGTCAACACGGTGGTGATCACGGGCGGTGGCTTGTCGATTACGGACGTGGTGATGGCCGTGGGGCTCCCTTCCTCGGCCATGTCAGCGTCGGCGTCCGCCGCGACTGTGGTGCCGAGCGACATCTGCACGAACGACACCTACGTACCTCGGGTGAACTCGACGAATCCGAGCCTGACGAAGGGCACAGGTATGACATCCATGCCGCGCAACCTGGTCTTCACAGCGGCCGGGGACTACGTGCTGTGCTACACCGCGACCTACGGCCTCACGACGAGCGACAGCAGCGGGAGCGGGTCGGTGACGGGGGGGACACCCGTTCTCATCACCCCGACACCTTTCACGGTGTCGCCAAGTGTGATCAGCATGGCCGTCACGAGTGCCGTGCTCGAGGTGGGTGTTGAACTGAGCATCCGCTTCACCGGCAGCGGGCTGACCGTGTCCGACATGGCGGCGCTGGTGTACACGGGCGGCACCACAGGCTCGCCGACGGTGGCGGCTGTGTGCCTCGACAGCGATCCCACCTACACCACCATGGCATCCGCCAGCGCAGACAGCACCACAGCCGACTACAGCGCCACTCCGAGGGCCCCAGGCATCCACAGAGTCTGCTTCCGCAAGTCGCTGTCGGGCACCCCCATCCTATTTCCGGCCGAACTCAGCATCGGCGTGCGGACAGCGGAGCGAGCCGTCTTCACGGTGCAGCCAGGCGGGTGTACCGTCTTGCTGGTGTGCACGGTGCAACCCACCGTCACGCTACTCGACGCATCCGGCTTGGCCACATCAGCGCCGTACAGCACTGTGCACATGGTGCTGTACCTTAGCGACGGCGCCACCCCCGCGCCAGCTGCCTACCTTTCAGGCGGCGCCTCCTACTCACACGTGAACTTCACCAACTTCACATTCTGGGCGCTGCGGATATCGACCGCAGGGAGCTACGTCATGAAGGCAGTGGTGACGCTGCCAGACAATGCCACGCTGGTGGCGACATCGAACCTGCTGACGGTGTCAGCGGGCAGCGGGCCGGTGGTGTACGTGGCGGCGGTGTCGTGCCTCCCCATCGGCATCCTTGACCGAACGATGGGGTCCTCCACGGACATGATCGACTGCATGATCACAACCCTGACAAGCGGTGCGCCGGACGGCTTCACGGTGCTGTTGAACGCCGGCACCGCCAGCGTGGTTACACAGAACGGCACGGCTGTCTCTGGGCTCCCGACGTACAGCTTTTATGTGACTGCACCGCCAGTATCATCACCAGCGGCGGGGCTGGTGAACGCCATCGATATTTTGGTCTCACCCATCCCGCCATACGAGGCATTGCCCGTCCAGAACTCGCCCGTAACGGTGCGGCTGGCAACGTCTCCGAGCGCGCTGACGACGATGGGCTGCAGCGCCGGTGGCACGCCGCTTCCGCTGGAGAACATGGTGCGCGTTGGCGGAACACTGATGTGCTTTGTGCAAGGCTTTGCGACGATTCGTGGCCATCCGAGCAACATTGTGGCCCGGCCGCAGGATCTTAATGTGACGACCTACTACAACGGCGACACGAGCACGAGTGCGGCGGTGAACCTGGGCGCCTACCCGTTGGACGTCAATGGCCAGTACGACTTCACGGTAAGACCGACGACCGGCCTGAACATCACTGTCGCCGGCAGCGTCTTTGCCACGGAAAGCACCGATGTTTCGGGTACCGCCCCCGCCGCGCCGGCCTGGAAGGCGATGGTGAACAGCCCCCAGACGTTCCTCCTGATAGGCGTGCCAACGGCCGCGGCATCACGGCTGACGTGTGTGTCGACGCGGACGAGGTCGCTCTTGTGGTACACGCCGGTCGAGCCGTTGCAGTGCACGGTGACTCTCGCGAACCCGCAGGGGCCAGTGAACGGCGTGCAGAGCGATTTCCGTGTGCTGCTGCCGGATGGAGGGAGCGTATCGGGCTCTAGCGCATCGGCGTGGGGCTCGAGTCTGGCGTGGAACATCACTGCCCCACCACCTCCGTCGTCAGCCGCGTCAGGAAAGTCGATGAAGGCGCTGTGGCGGCAGCAGCAGCAGCAGCAACAGGAGCAGGGGTCAAATGTAGTGCGTCCCTCCATCGGCACCCTCGCTGCTGCAGCGCCACGGAGCTTCAGTATAGAAGTTGTCTACAAGCCAACCCTCACCGGCATCGCGGCGTACACGGGTAACTTCGTGTACGTCACAAGTGTCGTGGGCGCAGTACCCACACTGCAGCAGAAGGCGACGGTCAGTGTGACGTTTGCGGGTGTTGGGTTGGAGACGGTGCACCGCTACGCGCTTGGGGCCGTCCCCCACTGCGCCACCGTGCTGTCGGAGGCAAAGGCAGCAGAGAGCAGCGCGGCGGGCCAGCTCGTCCTGACCTTTGAGGTGCCGAGCACCGTCTTTATTATCTGCTTCGCCCCTCAGGACGCGCGCACAGCGCTGCAGCCGCTTTTAGCGACGCAGTGGACCCCGGAGCCGGGCGACTCCTCAGTCATTCGGTGGACGGGGGACGATTTAGCGCTGCTGATTGTCGGTGTTGTTCTCTTAGTCATTCTGTTCGTCCTGCTGATGATTCTTCTGTGGTGCATCTTCTGCAGCCGCGAGGAGGCCGACGAAAACCACTTCGTGGATGAGGAGTGCCGCATCGTGCAGCAGACGCCGACCAGAATGCTTACGACCGCCTCCGCGGCCGGGGGCGCCAGCCATAGCGTGTACATGCCGCCGCGTGCGAACAACCGGTACGTGCTCCGCCCTGTCGACAAGCCACCGCCGCCGCCAGCACTGCTGGCGCCGCCACCGCCGCCGCCATCATCTCCGACGCCGGCCGCGCCGCAACCGCAAGAGCAGCAGCCGGACAGCCGCACACGAATTCGCATCAACATTCGTGAGAGTGACAAAACTGGAAACGTCTCGCCACGCGCCTTGCGGTCGAAAACGAGTCCCGGTACGACGGCGTCGGTGATCTACTCCAGCGGCAGCAGCAGTGGCGGCGTTTCCACACCGGCAACGATGGGAAGGCGTCACCGTCACCGCCCTCGTGGTAGTCGCAGCGCGAGCGGCGACAACCCACCGCGGCAGCAGCCCCCTTCGAACTCTGCACACGCTGCCCCCCGCCCCTCTGCGTCGTCGTCACCGCGCTTGTCGGACTCCAGCTCCCTCACTGAAGCGAGTGGTGCACAGAGTCTGCAACTCGTGCCTCCGCTGCCGCCGCTGCCATCCGTCACACCACCGAACAACACTGGGCCCATGCCGTCTTCAATCTCCGGGTTGGTTGAGAGCCCTCGGCATGCCGGCAGCACGCCAGCAGTGGGCACGGCAAAGAACTTACCCCCACTTCCGCCGCCGCCGCCTCTGGCCATTATGCAGGCATCGACGATGGCCGCACCCACGCCCTCCTCCGGCCCATATCAGCACCTGCATCACAGCACGTCGGGGCTCGCCGTGCCCGGAGGCTTAGATGTGCCCGACACGGTCCTTGGTAGCTCTCGCCGTAGCCGCAGCAACAATGATGCCACAGAAGAAGTATTGGGTCCCACCATGGTTGCAGGGCACACATCCAAGCCGATGGTGGGTACCCCATCATCGTCGCAGCGGCCCTGAGGAGTAGCTCAATGCCGCATTGAGCGCTTCTGCGTTGGCGCGTCTGTACGGTCCCGGGGGGGAAGAGGTGATATCGGCACACACGTCCTCCTCTCTCTGTCTCTGTCTGCGACTGTATTTTTTTTTGGTGTGCGTTTTTGCCATGTGTGTGCCCGCGTGTATGTCATTGAGGGCCGCCACACACAGAGAGAGGCGCGTGAGAGGGACAGCTGGGTGGGGAGCACAAGGGGAGGGGAGGCGCCGCAACGTCCTCGTGCTTGTTCGAGGGTCCCCCCGCCCCCCGCCCCTTCCTCGCAAACGAATCCTAAGTGTGGTGCGGCGTACGGTGCGGCTGCAATGGTGATGGCTGTCGATGGACGACGCCCTCGCGCCATTGAGGTCTACCTGCGTCGCAGTTGATGCGAGACGAGATGTGTCTCTCAGCGCGAATGCCCTTCATGTGACCTCCACCGACTCGGTCTTCGCTTTGTATTTTGTTTTCCCTTTCGCTGCAGCTGTTGTGTCTCTCTCTGTGGAGGGGGGAGGGGGGAGGGGGGGACTCTCACCTCGACGACGATGTACATTCGCTCCACTGAAAACTGACGAAATAAATATAAAAAAATAAACAAACGTCGACAGAGAAGGCCGTTGAGCGCGAACGGCTCATGCACGAAGAACAGCAGCAGGGGTGGGGGGTGTCTTTGACGATGCCAAGTCCTATATATGACTCGTTGCATATATGCGCACGACCTCTGCCCTCGGCATGCGGCGCTGGCGTCCCTGCAGACGTTCCTCACGACCCTCTTCTCACCTGTATGTGGCCTCCCCGTCCGATCCTTCAGCACCTCTTCCTCTCCCTCTCTTGTCTCTTCTTTACCGGGAACGCGCGCACAGATTGCCCTGTTTCACCTCATCCTCCGAGCCCTAACCTCAGCTATTATAACTCAGCCTCTCCTTGCCTGACTGTAATCCACCCTCCTTAGCACAGCGGCGTACACACGCAGATCGAAGCCCCCCACACACACCACCACCACCACCCCTTCCCTCTTCCTCCGCCCTCCTCCCGTGAGGGGTACCCCTCGCACGCTCATTCATACCACGCATCTACACATAAACGAACGGAGGTGCACAACAGAGCTCCAGCTCATCCAATCACACGCGCTTCCTCCTCTTGTCTGTCTGATCATCGCTCTGTTCACGTTACACCCGCCACCCACTATCACCGCCTGCAGGCCCAACACAGCGCGAGCGCCCGACACTGGCAGCCGAGCAGAGTCTAACCGGCCCATCAACCTAAATCACTAAAAGCGAAGAAGAGCAGCATCCCCACAGGCGCACAAATGTCGACGGATGCGCTGCTGTACCTGAAGAAGGCCGTCGTCTTCGGCTCCGGTGCCTTTGGCACGGCGCTGGCGATGGTGCTCTCGAAGAAGTGCCGAGAGGTGTGCGTGTGGCACATTAAGGAGGCAGAGGCACAGCTTGTAAACGAAAAGCGCGAGAATGTTCTGTTCCTCAAGGGGGTGACGCTCGCGCCGAACATCACCTTCACCTCGGATGTGGAGGAGGCGTACAAGGATGCCGAAATCATTCTGTTTGTCATCCCGACCCAGTTCCTGCGCAGCTTCCTGAAGAACAACGGCGGTAAGCTGATCGCCTACGCAAAGGCGAAGCACGTGCCGGTGGTTGTGTGCACGAAAGGTATTGAGCGCTCGACACTGAAGTTTCCGGCGCAGATTATCGGCGAATTCTTCGAGGGCTACCCTCTGTCCGTGCTCGCGGGCCCCAGCTTCGCCATCGAGGTGGCCACCGGTGTCTTCACGTGCGTCGGCATCGCCTCAGCGGACATCAATGAGGCTCGCCGCCTGCAGCGCATCATGACGACAGGCGACCGCTCCTTTATCTGCTGGGCCACCACCGACACCGTCGGTTGCGAGGTGGCCAGCGCCGTGAAGAACGTGCTGGCCATCGGCTCCGGCGTGGCGAGCGGCCTCGGCATGGGTTGCAACGCGCGCGCCGCCCTCATCACACGCGGCCTCCTCGAGATACGCGACCTCACGGCCGCGCTGGCCGGCGATGGCAGCGCCGTCTTCGGCCTCGCCGGCCTCGGCGACCTCCTGCTGACGTGCTCGTCGGAGCTTTCGCGGAACTTCACAGTGGGCAAGAAGCTTGGCGAGGGTATGCCGATCGAGGAAATTCAACGCACGAGCAAGGCCGTCGCGGAGGGCGTGGCGACGGCAGAGCCGCTGATGCGCTTGGCGCAGCAGCGGAAGGTGTCAATGCCGCTGTGCGAGCAGATCTACAAAATTGTCTACGAGAAGAAGAACCCGCGCGACGCCGTTGCCGAACTCATGTCGCACGGCCTGAAGGACGAGGGCTTGCCGCCGCTCTTCAAGAAGTCACCTGCCACCTCTTCCAAGCTGTAAGTGGAAGGGCGGGGGCCCACACACACACGCGCGCGCATGCATATGTGTGTGCGTGTGTCTAATCCTGTCCTTCGGCACCGCGCATTCGAGTGGTGGGAGGGCCTTTTTCGCTTATTCTTTGCCGCCCTGCCGCTTCTTTTTTTCTGTTCTTATCATGGTCTTTGCCTCCTCATCGGCAAAAGGGGGAGGGGAGAGCGGCACGAGGGAGGGCAACGGCAGGCAGACAGGTATACACGGCGTGGCGGGGCCTCGTGCGACCGTGTTCACTTGTCCGCTGCGTCTTTCCACACTGAAGATGCCGCTACCCTCGGGTGACACGGGAAGGCCGCTGGTAGTGAGCGGTCGAGGGATCACAAAAGGCGCGCTGTTCCTTCCGAGAGGACTTGGAGGACGCTCGCAGTCGCACTTTTTCCTCCGAGCAGTGCACGTTTGGCTTCATGTAGACGGCAATGGTAAGGGGTCCCTGTGTGGCCGACCCCCGGCCCCCCCTCTCTCTCTGTCTGTTCCCCCTCCCCCTTTTTTCTTGACAAAAGCAAAAGGGGGGCAGCTGCGTCACATCAGTGCGCACACACACACACACACGCAGGCAGGCACACACAAAGAGCCTCAGCCACATGCGCAACACCGTACCTTTCCTCCTCGTCCTCGGCACCGGCATTCCCTCTCGTGCACGGCGTCGCACCGGAGCGCCTCCGCCCTCTCACCTCTCCGCCCCTTTCCTTTCCTCTTTTCGTGTTTACGTTTGTTGTTTCGCTTTTCGCCCATTTTGTTTGTATCTCACCATCTCTCCTCACCTCTCCTCCACTCACCAAAGGGCGAAAAAAAAAACAGTTCCCTCCCCCCTCCCGCGCCCTTCGGTATATTTCGGCTGTTACTGTTGTGTACTGTGTCTTTGTGGCTGACTGAATCTGTCCCTTCCACCCACCCCACCCCACCCCTCCCCTTCAGCCGCCACTCCTCTGTCTGCCCCCTCGGTTCCCTCTCTCTTTGTTCTTCTTGGTTCCTCGTTGCCTGGGTGTTTTCTGCACTTATGCGCGCGGGCACACGCAGGCACGCGGCTGCTGCAGTGTTACTTGTGGTTCGCCCGCCATTTACCCCTCGCTGTCCTTGTTTTTTTCCCCCTCGTATCCCACCTTTTGCGACTGCGCGCGAATGAGCGGGTGCAGATGTGAGCGGGCCGGACGGAATCGAAGAGCATCATCGAGCGTCGTACGCCGCGCACGCGCCATCAGCCCCGACGTGCACACATGCAGATGCCTTTTTCTTGGTGTTGTGGGTTCATGTGTGTACCAAAAGACTCTCTTTGTGAGGCGATGTGGGGGAGAAGAGAAGAGGAGAGACGTGCGCTCGCCGCCGTCCCTCACCGGCGTCGTGCATGTATGCAGCACACCAGCGAAGAAGGAAACGGTACTGCGTACACCTGTGCGCGTCCGACATTCATATATATATATATACATGTGTGTATGTGTGTGTGCGCACTCCTCTTTCCCTCTCGTTTTGCTCGTTGCTGTTGCTATGGCGTCATCACGCACACGAAGAGCGGAGGGCGCCCGCGCGTGCACGTCGAAGCCGATCTCGCGACACGAAGGCGCGGTGACCGAGAGAGTGAGTTGGCGAAGTACCCCGGCCCCTTCTCCTCACGCTTTGTCTTTCTTACGTTTCGCTTATGACCGGTAGGGTGAGGAGGGCCCTCCCTCCCCCCAACCCCCTTGCCAACGCCGGACCCCTTCCGGTGGCGATGGTGCCCGCCGCCTGCGGCGTGGGGCGGTCGGTGCAGTTCGACGGTGCGGCGCCAGGCCGACCCGTGACAGCGCGCGCACCTGCACCGTGGATGTTGAAGGCAAGGCATCGGTGTGACCTGAGCGCGCCTCACTCGACCCTCACGCTATCCACTGGTGTGTGTGTGTGGGAAGCCCATGCCCACCCCCAGGGGGGTGGCGCGCCGCGTGGTTGCCGGTGTGGTGGAGGCGGCCTGCGTGACAGGAGTCAAGGGCGGAGGGGGGGGGCGTGCTCGGATGGTCGACCCCGCGCGTTGCCGGAACGGGTGCGTGGGCCTTGTGCGGCAGACTAGGAAGAGGGAAGTTTCGCACTTCCATTACGTGGGCGAGAAGGCGCCCGCTCTTCCCTCTAGCACACAGACATATATACATGTATATGTGTATGCACCGGCGGCGGGCCCTTCTCATCTGATGTCTGCGCGCACTGTTTCTTCCGAGGTGTTGAACTGTAAAAGGTGATGAGGCGAAGCTGCAGTGGTCGCCTGGAACGCGAGCGAGAAGCGTCGCGCGTGAACGAGCAGTTCAAGGAGGTGGGCGTGGCAACGCGAAGCATCGGCACTCCCTCCCCCCCCTCAATGGAGCGTGGAGGTGGCGGGGTTGACGCGCTGTGGAAACGAAGATGGGATGAGGGATCAGGGCCGGGCATCCTGCGGTGCTCTCTCGCTAGTTGCATGAACAGCATCGCTCCTCTAAGCCCATGCACCCCACCCTCACCAACCTCGCTCTGCTTCCAGCCTGTCTACTCTCCCCCGCCTCGACCTGTTACGTTTGCCTGCCGGCCTCTGCCTGCTGGACAAGGGCGCGCTCCTCTCACTCTTTTGCCTCTCCGTCCTTTTTTTTTTGCTGTCTCATTGTTCCATCTCGCCCTTTCCTTTTCCATTCAGTGAAACGCCGAAACGAGCTAACCCCCAACCCCCTCCTGCTGCCGCCCTCCGTGCTCGCCAACCCCCCTCCCCGCATTGCACGATTTCACGCTCGGACCTTCATCCTCACCCCTTTGCCTCCCGCTCGGTGATCGCCTATACGGCTGGCCGCATGAGGGGGGGAAGGGGGGAAGAAAACGAGGCGGTGAGCCGGGGCGTGGGTACACTAATGCTTTAGGGGGAGCCCTTCCAGTGCTGCATGGGGAAAGGGAGAGAAAACTGCAAAGGGCGCAGCGTTTAAAGCAGAAAAAATGATGTGGGGCAAGAAGGGGCCTGAAAAAAAAAAGAACTGAAAAGGGAGAAGCCCAGAGAGAAGGGGCCGCCGCACCCGTATTACGCAGAAGGGCGCCTCGATTCCCCCCCGCGCGCCGTCGCTTCCCACGGGCGAAGCCCCCGGCGGCGCAACCGTTTTAACCCACGCGCATCGCCGCCCCGCGGCCAGTGGCGGCGCACCGCGCGCCCGTACAGCCACCGAAGACGTATGCATGCAGCGGTGCCCTTGTAGCAAGACTTTTTTCCGCCCCTGCCAAACCCCTCCCCTCCCAAACACAGACACGGGGCGCGCCGCCCCGCGGCTGCCCGGCCCCCTCGCGCCGAGACGCGGGCGCCCTGCCCCCCGGGCCAGGGGCGGGCGGGGGCCGGCACCGGGCGAAAGGCGCGGCCCGCACACGCTGGCGCGCCCGCCGAAGACCCCCCCAAACACGCGCGGGTGGCGGGAGTGAGCAAGGGGGCAAGCAGGGGCTGGGGGCGGAGGCGACGCTCACCGCACGCACCAGCTTCGCACCACACCTCATGCACCGAACCTTCCCCCGGCATAAGCTGGTCTGTGTGCGCGTGGATGCCCTTCAGACGCTGCAGCTTCTCTTTGGACTGCTTCTCGAGGTGTGCCCCGCTAAAGCTATTACAGCCGAAGCTCCCAATCCCGCTCGCTGGCGCGAGGGCGTCCAAGAAGCGAAGCCCGTCAGCCTTCTAGCAGCTGCGTCGCCATCGGCGCAAGCGGCCTGCCACGAAAGTTGTCACCGCACTCGCTCGTGCCACCGCGCAGCTGCGGGTTCTCCTTCCGTTGCCCCAGCATGTTGCAGCAGATCCTGTACTGCGCCTCCTGCATTTTTTTTTTCGCGAATAGGGGCCAGCCGAGTCGACCAAACCAGCCTGGGGCGCCGCCCGTCATGACGAGTGTGCCTACACCCTGTACCTAGCAGAACGCCATGGTCGTGTCCACCGCCGTCACACCACTTATCTGAAACGCCTGCAGCAAAGTCGGTTGCTCGCACGTCAATTAGGATCGTACGACCCGCCCAGCGGCCACCCCTTGCCTGGGGGAACCCCTCGCGTCTAGGATTTTGTGCAATGCTCCTGTCATCGTGACTGTATCACGCGCCTTGACGTGGATCTGCAGCACGGAAGCAGTGCCGCTAAAGAACATCACGTTCGCCATGAAGTTGTAGCGTGGCATCTCGGGCAATACACGTCGAGTGCGCTGTGACTGTACCCACACGGCCGCTCGCCTTTGCCACCGCCAAAGCCCTGGTCTGGCAGCACCAGCGTAGCGGCGGACGGCATGTGGGGCCCCTGCGTGAAGGTGCCCATCCTCCGCAAGGATCTAAAGATGTTTGCCGGCAGCAACAATCGGCGGGCTGCGCGAGAGTGACCGCTTCAGCAGTGATAGTCCATGCGTTGCTGGTCGGATGAGGGCAGCGCAGCTCCAGAGAGGCGGACGCACCGAATGGCGCGAGAGGTGCAAGCTCCACTTCAATGGTGCGATGGGCAGGGCGTTGCTGTAGGTGGCCGAAGCCTTGCTGAGGAGAAAAAGTCCCCAGTGAAGAGCAGTTGGCCAATGCTGGTGCCGCCGTCGCCGGACCTCTTTGGCACACACTTCTACGCCGGTGCCGAGTTGGCGTCGAACCTACTGGGGAGGTTAGGCGGCTCAGGAGCGGCTGAAGCTGTGTTCACGACGATGCTGCGCTTCTCACCGGGCAATGCCGGAGGTGGAGGGGTGGTGTTGATGGTTGGTAGAGTGACTGTGGAAGAAGCGACGTACAGACGTGTTGAGAGCGTGTTCAGAGTGGGGGAGTCGGCGAAGAGACGTCTCCTTCGCGGAGCCGTGGCATCTGCGCCGATCCCTCCCCTCTCTCCCTCCACACACACACACACACAGCGCGCAAGGGCTGCATGGGCGCGTGTGAATCCCTGCCTTGCACGATGAGGGGTGAAAAAGGAGTGAGAGAGGGGAAAGATCGAGCGCGGCAGCGGTGGCAGCGAGAGGGCTGTGCGTTGGCGGGGGAAGGGCATGCAGCCAAGGGCAAGGCGCAGCGGCGCCCACGTTGAGCGTAGGGAGCAGACATCAGCACCAAGCTCTTCGCATACGCAGGAAGCATGCGCCTCGCCAACGCACGAGGGAGAGGGATGGGGAGGGGAGTTGCCCCTCAGAGCATGTGAGCCAGGGTAGGCACTGGGCGCCTTCGCTCCGAGGCACGCCCCCAAGGAGAAGCCACATCGCGAGCTCGCAAGCGATGACATCTGCGTGCAAGGAGCTCGTCCCCCTCGCGCACTCTCGACAGCGTAGCCGTCTGTGGACAAATATAGACGCGAACCCTGGCACGGCCAGAGGCGCAGACTCTACGCCAGCGCGCCAAGCCGACGATGACACACTCGAGGCGTGGGCTTGGACGGAGGGGGAGAGAAGGCGGCGGATGGGATTGCAGGGAAGGAAACAAAAAGAGGGGAGAGGCGACAGAGAGCAAGCGAGACAATTGGCACGCACACACACACCTACCCATATATATATGTGTGTGCGTGCGCGAGAGCGTAAAGCGGTAATACACCAGCATCAGGGCAAAGTCGTCGCCGCATTCGCTGCACAGCGCAGCAGAGATGGGAAGAGGCCAAAGAGGAGATACATACGTATATATATTTATATATAGATATATAAAGGACGCTGCGCATCGTGGCTCATCCCGGAGAGCGGCGCTCACAGAGATAGCGAGTCAGCATATCCACCTCCGGCTGCAGTAGCAGGGGCTCCTCTGAGGCGCGCAGGCTGCGTCGCTGAGTTCGCTGGTGCGGCTCTGTACACCACCGGCTTGCATCTCTGTTCACACGCAGCTCACCGGATGGTCGATCAGAAAAGGGCGTTGCGCCATCGGTGGCGCCGACGACGCCAGCCCGCAGACTCGCTGACAGCGACAGCGGCGCCTGCTCAGATGCCGTGCCCGCCGCTTCACTTTGATCCGCGTCACCGCCGCTGGGAATCGCCACGGGCTCGTACACAAGCCCTCTTTTCGCCTCGTGCTGCGACTGCAGCGTCACTTCTTGCAACGCGACGCGCAATAGTTGTCGCTCGGTGGAGGTGAGCTGCGGCAGAGGTTGCAGACGATCCTGGCAAGCCTCTACTGCAGCGGTCACGTTGTCGTCCAATGCAGCAGCTGGCAAGGAGAGGAGCCGCGCCAACTCGTTCAGGAGATACGGGACCGCGGGCTCATACGGTGGCGCATCCAGGGCGCGTGCCGTGGTACGATGCGACCGCTCCAGTCGCGTGAAAACAAACAGTGCACGCACCACCGCGGCCAGCCCCCCGCGATCGGCATCGTCTCGGAGGAACGGTGCAGAAAGCACGAGCCCTTGAATCACCCGCCTCAACGTCGGAGTAATCGCGCCGTCTGCTGACTGCAGCTGCAAGCACGCGAGCACCAAGAGGCCGTACCGCCAATGCCGACGTCCCAGCTCACTGCTTGGCTTCCCCATCACAATACAAGAAGCCGCAGGCTGGCTTGCTGTGCGTATCAGCACCCGCAGCGCGCGCTGGGCCTCTGCACGGACGATCGTGAGCGCCAGTGCATCGCCGACAACCTCGCACGCGCGTGCCCAAAGAAGGCTGCGCGTGTCGGGCTCGCTAGCCGCTGCCGTGTCACCAGAGCAGCACAACACAGCGGCAGAGGTTTGCAAGCACTTGAGCGCCTCCGCGAGCACCGTCTGCGTCCCCTCCGGGTATGTGACGCAGGCCTCCGCAATCCCAAGGAGCCCGCCCATCTCCCGCAAGTCGTGCAGGATGCGCTGCTTGTGATGGTAAAACAGGAGATCACGCACCCACCACGAGAATCGCGTGACTGCCTCCGTGGAGGCCAGGGCCGACGCGGTGGCGCATACGGTGAAGAAGATATCGTCCATGTCGGCGAGGGAGACGGACACCAGTGCGGCCGATACGGCGTACAGGGGCATCGGCGGCGGCGGTGCCGACAGGCGGGACGTCGATGTGGATGTGTGCTGCAGGGCGTGGTGCGTCACATAGGCGCCGAGTCGCCGCCTTGCCCACGCCGTCGCCTCTGTCCGTCGATGCCCCGCAGCGGCCCCGTGAAGGCGTGGAGAAGCAGTGGTCCACCACGTGGTGGGCAGGCGAGGCAGCCAGCGGGCTGTGGAAGACGCGAACGCAGTCTGTGGACGCCTTGGCGGTGTGCCTCGCAGCGTGTTTGAGGAGCCCAGTGTCGTCTTCCCTGTGTCCCTCCTCGAGGTACGTGCGGCGCTGCTTCCTGGCCTGCGCGGTCCGCCCCCTTCGCCGTTGGAAGAGCGCCCCATAAGCGATCCAGTTCCGCTGCTGTGCCCGCTACCCCATCCCTGCTCCACTTCGTACGCCTCAATCAGTCGCATCGCCTGCGACAGACGCACCAGTTCCTGGGGTTGATACCACCACGGACTCTCTCGATGAGGCGGTGTGCCGTCACTGCCTTCGGCCGCCGCCGCCGCCTCTCCCTGCGAGCAGAGCGAGAGGATAGCCTGGTCGCATAGGCTGAAGATGCGCTGCTTCAGCAGCTCACGATCCGTCTGCAGCTGTCCCAGTCGGCGCACGCTGTTCACGAAGCTGCCTCCAGGCTCTGCATCGGCTGCCACCGGCGAAGCACGCCCCGTCAGCGCCAGAGCGAGCGCGGTGAACTGCACGAGCAGTCCTGTGGTGGAGGCGCCATGATCGATAAAATTTGCCCAGAACTGTTCCACCATGTCTACCAAAGCCGCCAGGTTATCGAGGGTCAAGGCGATCGAGCCCCCTAATGGCAGCGCCCGCGCACCCGGTCCTGCTAAGCGAGTCCGTTTAAGGGACTGTCTGAGGCCTCGCTGTTGCTGATCATGGGCATCCAGGCACGCCTCCATCACACGAACTAGCGACTGAAACAGCGCTAGCTCGCTCAGAGCGGCAGCGCCTTTATCAGCATCTACGAAGCCGGTGCGGCTCCCGCCCATGCCAAGCACCAAGGCGGGTGTTCGAGGCGACGCTTTGGCAGACTGGCCACTCGCGGCGCGGTGCATACACCGCTGCCAGAGGGCGAAGACCTGCTGTGTGGCGCGAGGGGAAAGACCGTGTCGCAGGCAGTTTGCCAGCATCAAGCTGCTCTCGTCGAGGGTGATGAAGTGCGAGCCGATATCACGGCGCACCTCAGCGAGAAGTCGCTCGCTGAGAGCGTTGCGCAGCAAGTCGCTGGAGGTTTCAAGGTTCTCTGCGTTCGGTGAGGCGGCTGCTGGCGCAGTGCGATCATGGTCACGCTTTTCCGTAGCCAATACAAAGTGAGCCTCGAGGGAGCGCGCGGGATTTGTCAGCGAGCTCGACTGCATGCGGCGCAGAACCTCATCCAGCGACACCGCCTCCAGCTGCTCGGCGATCCGGCGCTGCACCGCTAAGCGTTGAAGCATGATGCGGAGCATGTGCGTCTGCCGCACAAAATCTTTTGCTCAAAGGCACGGGATTAGGGAAGAGACGTGTAGGGCGTGAAGGGGACCACCAGAGAAGTCTCATTGCCTCTCAGCGCAGGATACACACACACACGCACAGGTGTATATGTACTGATATATATATATATACATATGTATGTGTGTGTGTATGTGTATAGTCAGCCCCCTCTCTCTCTCTGCGGCGGAGGTGGAAGAGAAAGCGCTAATGGGAGAGAGGGGAGGTGAGTGAGGGGAGGAAAGGGAGTGGACACGTTGCTGGCACACACACAAACACAGAGGGAGGGAGGGGTCGAAGAGGAGGAGAAATGCCTGATGCTGCCGAGAAGGGGAAGAAGCAGCGCATGGAGGAGTGTGTGCGATTCAGAGCGCGAGGGGCGAGCAAGAGACACTCGCAGAAAAGCACGGGCGGTTGTGTGCGCTTGAGAGAGGCCAAGGGGAAGCCCCGCAGCAGGCCATCCCCACTCGGTGCGAGATGAGGGGAGAGGGGGAAGGAACAGAGCCTCCCGCTCGATACCCTCACCAGGCGTGGCCTCCTGCCGTCTGCCCCGTCCGCCGGCATGTCTGTCGAGCGCAAGGGCTTCTGCCTCAACGACGCTCTCCCTCTCCACGGGTCGACCCACAAGGGAGGGCCAGAAGGCCGATGAGAAAGAGAGACGAAGAGGGGGCAGTACAGATGATGCCCACACACACACACACAGACGCACAGACGCACCGGCTGCAGCAGCACGCTTTTGTTTGTGTTGCTTTTTTTCTGCTGTTTAGAGCACCATCTTGGCTGCAGCACGGCACGCACACGAAGAGAGACACATGCAGCATGATCGGGCACAGCAACGTCGCCATCATCCTCGTTAGACACCCTCTTGGAGGTTCGCCTCTCCCTTCGCCTCCCCCTCCCCTTGCAGCGAGGAGGCTGGACTTGGCAGTACCTCTTCGTTCTCTTCCCCAGCACACGACTGCCAGGTATCCGCCGTCGCGCCTTCCAGCAATTCTTGCGGTGCCGCCTGCACGTCCGTATCGTCGAACTCTACGTCAGGAGTAGCCGTGTGCGAGGGCGGCTGCTCTTCGTCCGATGGCTGAGAGGGACCGGAATCGCCGGAGACCTCCGCTGCTTGTGTGGATGCCTCTGACTCCTCATTCTCTGCTGGCGACTCAGGAGTCTCGCCCTTGGCGGCGAGGGCCGCATCTTCTGGCGCTGGCGCTGAAACGCGGGGGGTGGTATGCGGCTGAGGGGAAGAGGTGTCGGCCTCGGCCACTCCGTTCTCCTTCACTATGGACAACGAAGCGGTGTGCGGCTCCGAAGTCGCGTTGGGTGACTCGGCGGCCGCGACGATCGGTGACGGGGCAAACGAGTGTGAGGGCTGCGTTCCGGGGGTAAGCGAGGTAGCCGTTGAGACCGGCCCTGCCGTAGCACCAGGCTGGACAGCCGACGTGGCTGGTGCCACCGTCTGCGCCGTTGCAGGGGTGCTTGGTGCCGAGACGCACTGTTTCTGTTGTTGCTGCAGGTTCTGGAGCTCTTGCTGCTGCGCTTGACGCTGGCGGGCGTGCGCCAAAAAGCTTCGGATCGCCTGCAGCGTGTCGGCCATGTGCACCGTTGACTCCTCCACCGGTGGAGGTGCCGCTGCGGCGCTGTCCGGCGACGCAGCCGACGATGCCACTGCTGGTGTCGTCACAGCCTGCTCCAGTGCGCGTTGCAGGACGATGCTCGCGTGCTGTTGCATGATGCACTGCGTCCGTTCGGCCTCGATGGCTTGATACTTGGACTTCCAAGTCGACTCCCACTGCTGCTGCGCGGCGCTGATACGCTCAGCCAGGCTGGTCGCCTGCGCCTGCGCTGAGGCCTCAAAAGCTGCCTTGGCTGCCCGCACCCGCGCTTCCTGCTGCTGAATGGCCTTGACGAGCTCCCCAATGTAGCTGGTCTTGTCCTGAGCCGCCTGTCGCGCGGTCTCGGCAACTGCCTCGGAGATGTGCGCCTTCATATCCTGCAGCGCCGCCACAATTCTCTCGGCCGCGGCGGAGTGCTGCTCCGCATGTGCGTTTGCGTGGGTGTCATCGTCCGCGCCAGTGCCCCACGACGCCGCCTCGCGCCGTAGCATGTCACTCATGTCTCGCCGCTCCTGCTGAACCATTTCGCGCAGCTTCTCCGCGTGCTGCTCCGACTGGTGGTAGAGCTTTAGCACGTTGGAGAGGCCCTCCAGCGCCGTGCGCACCATCGACACTGCGGAGGTGTAGTGGCGCTGCAGCTCCTGCAACTCGTTGGCAAGGCTCGTCGTGCGGTGCGTGAGCGCCGCGTTGGCCTCCTCCATGGAGTGGCGCACCTTCGCCTCTGCGGCCGCTGCGGCCGCGTGCTCGCGGCGCGTGCTCTCCAGCTCAGCCTGTATACGTCGGTTTTCATTGCGCGCGTCGAGCAAGTCACGGTGTGAGGCGAGCAGCCTCTCTTGGCTCTGCACAAACTGCTGGTGCAGTGACACAAAAGAGTCACGGTGAGGAGTCACGCTGCTGTCATGGCTACCGTCACCGCCGGAGGGGTAGGCGTGTTTGCTGCTGGTGCCCCGCTTTACACCGGGCCTTACAGTACGCGCTGCGGCATCCTCATTCAGCAGAAACACATCATTAGCGCTTTGCCGGATGTACTCGAGAAATGGCAGCAGCGGAAGGTCACCCGCCCCCGATGCCCCCTTTCGAGTCGTGCTGCTGCCCGTTGGCGGGGACCTGTCGGTAGCAGACCCGCCGCTCTTCGAGTCAGGCACGAGCAGGAGCGCCTCCTGCTCCAGCAGGGCCCGCACACGGTCCTCGTGCAGATCGAGAAAGCGCTGCAGCTGATCTTTCTGCCGCTGAAGCTGCGCCACCTCACTCTTCAGCTTCTGGGCACGACGCAGCGCCTCTTCGATCGCCTGCGGATCGGCCACGACGGTGGCGCTCGCGGCCGCCACCCGCGTCGCAGCCTCACGAATGGTTCTGCAGCAGTCCCGCAGCTCCGTCTCCGAGAGGTAGGGCCCGGTAGCCTTCGCGACGGTCATCAACAGCCGATCCCGCTCCGCCTCGACGCCGGCACACTGGGCGCGCAGCCTCTTCTCCTCCTCGCGCCGGCGATCCACCTCCGCGGCGAGAGCGGCAAGATTGCCGAGCAACGCTGCCTTGCGCTGCTCAAGCTGTGCGACACGACCCTGCGAGACACGCAGGTCGGCCTCTACCTTGTGCATCGCCTGCACGTGCCGTTCCAGCTCGCGGATGCGGTCTCGGCCTTCGTACCAGAACTTCGTCAGCTCTCCACGGATCGAGGACGGGTTGCTGCTTGCATCTTGCTCGGCGCGCCGACGTTTCTGAGCTAAGGCCAGCTGCTCCTCGCCATGCTGCTGCGTGAGCTGCCGAATCGCGTCTTGCGCGGCGGCCAGCTGTACCTCCATGGCCCCTCGCTCCGATGCGAAAGCGGCCTCGCGCGCCGCAGCAGCGCGCACCTCGCCCTCGAGGGTGGCGATGCGCTCTCTCAGCATTTGTGCCTCCTCCTTTCGGTATGTCTCGTCGATTTCGCGCTCGACGGCATGGCGGCGCTCCATCTCCTCCAGAAGCACACGTTGGGCTGCCTGAATTGTCTGGCTCGAGCGAACATCTTCCTTGATGGCCTCCATCGCGCGGATTAGCTCCGGCACCTGCTGAGCAGCGAGGAGGCCACCCTGTAAGGAGGACTGAAACGCCCCGACAGTGATGCGGGTGGACTCTTGGCCCTCCCGCAGCTGCTGTCGAAGCAGTGCCTCGGATTCCCTCAGCTGCTTCAGCTCCGCCATCAGCGGCGGGGCGGGCGTGTTCGACATGGACATTTCCAGCTCCGCTACCCGCGCCACAAGCTGCTGCTTCTCCGCCTCCACTTCCTCCAGTCGCGCATGCAGGGGAGCCACCGTGTTACTCTGCAGCTGCGCATGGTCCGCCTCAGTCTGCTGCTTCTCCTCGTGCATGCGGCGCAGGACTTCGGACACAGCCGCGCTCATAAGACACCTCCCGGCGTCCCCGGCACCGTTGTCGGGCGCGTCGCCCCTCTCTTTGTCATCCCTCGGCTGGTCCGTGAGCAAACATCGGCACGCCTGCTCGTGCGCTGCCACGCACTCGAAGAAGCTGTGAAGCTGCTCTCGCAGGACCTCTTGCGCGACGCGCTGCTCATTCGACAGTTGGAGGCGCGCCTTAAGCGCTGTGTTCTCGCGCAGCAGCTCCTCAATCGTGGCGGAAGAGTGCGCCGGGCTGCACGGCAGTGGCGGGGCAGTGGCGGGGGTTGCCGATGCGTGTTGGGCGGTAGAGAAAGGTGGCGACGGGTACGGAGAGGCAGTGCTCGCTTGTTCCGCCGGCCCCTTGGCTGCATGAGCTGCTTCGTAGAACATTATGCGCTGAGTGTGCCCTTCCCAGAATATGACAAAGTAACGAGCTGCTCTGATTGCGGTGTGTGTGTGCCAATGTGTGAGCGAAGCCTGCGTGTTCGTGCAGACGGACGCTGTTCCAGAATCAAGGGCAGCAGCAGCAGCAGTAATCTCTGCTGGAGGCTGTGCTTCTCCAATGTATGTCACCTCGGCAACGATGCACGATTTGGGTAACGGAGAGCGCCAAGACCCTTTGCCGGAGGAGAGGCACTTCCGCACGGCCGCGATGCACCAGTGGACAGGTGCTTGCAGACTGCCGAGAAGAACGCAAGGGAAGAGGTGTTCCGCAGATGAGAGAAGGTGGAGCTGCAAGCGTCCCGAGTAGGCGCACCCTGAGGAGGGGGAGGGAGACAAGGAGAGGGCGTTCTCGCGCAAGGTACGCTGAAGGATGCGGTGCCCACGCACTCGTGATGAGTGCCATCTGCGTCTGCGACACCGCAACGTACATTCAGCGTTCGACTGAGGAGCGGGCTCACACCCGCGATGGAATGTGTGCAGTGCGCACGTCGATGCACCGCCTCATGTGCGTTCTCTTCTCTGTTTTTTTTTCTTGCGGCGAGGCGCACAATTATCTCCTAAGCACAATACGTCGTTCAGCACCGCGCACGCGCTTCACCTCACTCTCGTCTACCCTCACCCACCCTCGCGGCTGCCTGACGACGCGCCTTTGATGCACCACACAAAGTGCGCACCATCAACGTGAATTCCTTGAGGAGGTTCGGGAACGCGTACGTACTGAAAGCCATCGGGGGGGGGGGGGCGAAGAACAGGAGGAGAAACAGGCAATGAAGAAGCGCATCACAGCCTGTAGAGGAGAGGGACCAACAGAGGGAGGGAGGGGGGAAGAGAGGAGGAGGGGATGCGTAGGCGCTGGTGTACACGCCCACAACTACAAAAAAAAAATGAAGGAGGGAGAGAGAAGATGCGCCGAACGCTGAGTCCAATCGATGTTTGCTTCCAAAGAGGCCAAAGAGGCGAGCGAAAATGGGAGGAGGAGGGAAAGCGGCCCACTGCACTGCACCATCCGCCTGTCGAGTGGTGCTGCGAGGGCCTCTGGCAGAGGAAGAGGGGGAGGGAAGAAAACGGGGACGTCGCATGCGTGGCTCACGCCCATCGCATTCGGTGGTGGCCCTTTCCCACCCAGCCACCTCTCCTCTTCCCTGCTCCTCTCCCGTTACACCGTGTCAGTCGATGCTGTCCAAACGGCGCGTGAAACCTGAGCGAGACGGCGCGTTTGCTGCGCTGCTGTCGCTGAACGCTCTGTCCGTGTCCGACGAGAGCACCTCGACACGGGAGGACTGCCGCACGGACGAGACGGGAGGGAACGCGTTGAACCCAGCGTACGCTGGCTGCGGCGGGTTTGGAAGGAACTCTGGCGGAGGGGTGTCATAGGGCGCGTAGTGAGGAGAGGAGGCTGGGGGGTAGGCGTCCTCGAAAGGGTGCCTCCTCGGAGACGTGGGGAAGGAGCCCGGGTAGGGGGAAGACGGGCGGCTGTGCCGTCGCTGCGATGAGGCAGAATGTGGCCAGGCAAAGGCGTCTGGCACGTAGCCTACGTCTGCGCCCTCAGCAGAGAAGCCGAAGCCGTGTCCCATGTGGCCGCCACGCGTGAAAGGCATGCCACCCGTGGCGACAAACCCCGACCCGCTGCCAAACGGAGCGTGTGGCGCTTCCGGGGCGCTGAAGACGCCGTCAGCTGGCTGGTGCGCTGCGAAGTCGAAGGGGCATTCGTCAGTCCATGGAGAGGCCGGCCGCCTTCAGCTGCCGGTACGCCCTGCCAATGCTCTTGCTCGGTACCGCGGCTATGATACGCGCGCGGCCGGCGCCCCCTCTGCCCACCGCCCTGCCTCTCATGCTGCGGTGCGGCTTCCGGGCTTTTCGCCTTGAACGGAGCTGAGGAGACAGGTTCACCGGGCGCCTCGTGCGGAGCCGTCACGGTCGACGGCGACGACGTGGCTGCCATAAATGACGTGCCTTTCCCTTTCCGCTTCTTTGGCGCAGGACCCGCGCGCCCACCGCTCCAGTTTTCCTGCGTTGTGCTTTGGGAAGCAGAGGCCCATGCGGTCGTGGGCGGGGCCGCCGCGCTGCTCGCGTTGCCCTGCTGCCGCGGTCGTTGCCGCTTGTGGCCCTCTGCGCCAGCCCTGCTGAGCCAACGCCAGCAATGCATCGCACCCTCGACAAATGCGCACGGGCGCTCACCATCCCACGGGCCCACTGCAAAGCACTTGGAAAGCACATTGCGCAGCAGCGCCACCGTCCACAGGACACAGGTCGTCACGATGCAGGTAATGGTCAGACCGCGTGCTCCAGGCACCTTGGTGCCGTCGGTGTACGCCCTCCTCGGCTCTTCTGCAACGGCAGCGGCGGCAACGTCAGTGCCTTCAGCGGGCTCGGCTTGTCTGGACGGAGGCCTCACTAGTCGGCCCTCCCGCTGAGCCCTCTGCCGCTCGTACTCCGCATACGATTTCTCCATGGTGCGGAGGAACTGCGGCAGCCTCACAGTCCTCAGAATGTCACGCAGCTCCTCGGGGCTGTACACGCGCGGCGGCCCCGGATCAGTTAGGGGCTTGAACAGGAGAGGCCCCTTCAGCAGTGGAACGGGGTAGGCACACGCTCTGGCCGCAGGGTCGAACCTTGAGCGGCGGCCGCGGTACTTGGTGGCGCAGTCCCTGTCCGTCAGCGGCTGGCAGTCGTTCGTCGCGGTCGAGAAGCGGTAGTCCCCTTCGCACAGCACTCGACTCGTCGTCTTCCCCGATGTGGAGGCGGCGTATGGGGAGGGGACACGCTCTGGCGGATCTCGGGCGAGGGTCATGTTCACCGTGTCCTGTGATGATGGCGTGACTGCCTTCTCCACATACACGACCGATGGGGCGAGGAGGGTTCGGAAAGGACTCGTGATCGGTGTAATGGCGGAGTACGCGTCGATGACCATGAGAGGCCCATACGGCGATGTAGAGAGGCCTAGCCTCGACGCGGAGACGTTGACGCGCATCACACTGGGGTAATGTCCCGTGTCGCCCGCGACCGGGAAGGTCCGCGTGATGCACTGCCTCGTCGCGCAGATCCTGAGCGTCCACATACCCGTCTTGAAACTGGAAAAGGAGACGTACTCCACCTCGACAAGAATCGTGTCCGTATCCGTCGGGCTGACGTATTGCCCTGCGACCCGCGTCGGACGGCCAATCGGAAAGAGCGGCGCGATAGTGTCTGTGAGATAAGCGCTGAAGTTCTCGTATGAGAGCGACCACCCCGTCGACTTGGGCACGTCGCACTGAAAGCTGATGTCGTGGATCGTGGTGGGGGAGGACATGGTGATGTCATCGATCCACTTGCAGCCTTTGAAAAGGTTCGGCCACAATGCTGCACCGTCCTTTTCGAAAGAGCTGAACTGGCTCGTGTTGTTCCCATCCGCCGAGGTGTAGAAGCCCAGCGGGTAGTTCATGCAGGCGCTTCTGTCACGGCGGTAGTTGGCCGGTGTGTAGCTGATGCACTGATTCCCTGAGCAGAATGAACTAGCAATAACAGGGATAGGAGACGACCTCGACTCGGCACTCGTTAGGCTGTTCCCTTGGCGGCACAGTGCGTAACCGCGAGAGGGCAAGGTGTAGGGTGGACTTGCTGTAACGCCCTCCAAGACTGCGCTCGCGTTCACGGTGCACGTTGCGGATTCCCCGGTCGACTGGTTCGCCTTCATTTCACACGAAGCCGCCTCCGCTGCCTCTCGGAATCGGACAGTGCTGTCGACGTTGAAGGTGAAGTGCCTCAGCAGGTACGGGATCGGGGCACCTGTGCACATGTACGGGGGCACGGGGCTGTCCACCAGCTCGAACTTCCTGTAGTGGCTCGAGCTCACTGCACAGCAGGCCTTCGAGGCGTCGCACTCCGCATCGGCGGCCGGTGTCCCTGCCACCACCGCCGCAGACTCGGACTGGGACTGGTAGCTCCCCACGCTGAGGTTCCCCACATCGTACACGTACTTTGTGTTCTGCTTCACCACCTCCATCTTCGAGGGCCGCACGGACCGCCACAGCGTGCCGTTCGGGTCCTGAATCAGCGGGTACTCGGCGGAGGTGAGGTTGATCGCAAAGTCAAGGCCAGGATTCGGCACGTCGAAGACGAGCCGCAGCGCGGCATTTGTGGAGATACGCTCCGGCGCGATGGCTTTGCGGTGCTCTGCGTCCTATCCACGAGCGTGGCAGGCGAGAGGAACGGGTCGGCCACGGTCATGCTGAAGCTGACGGGCAGCACCGATACTCTGGCACCGCTCTCAGGGTCGACGGCATCGTCGTGCGATGTTCGGATCACCGGTTTCGTGTATGGGGGTCGGAGCTTTCCCTCCGCAAGGGTGCCAGCGCAGCCCCCAACAAGGACGAGTATCCACACCGCCACGAGGCACCGGCGCGGTGAAGTGCGCATGGCGATTTGACAGGAGAGGTGGAGTCGGGGAGAAGCGGCGCACGGGCCGCCGCAGCAGAGGAGGACACACCGCGTAGACGTACACAGGCGGAATCTGAACTGTATATGAGTCTGTGAGAGGGGAGGGGAGGATCTGAAAGTGAAAGCGGCAGAGAGCAGAGAAAAGAAATGAAGCGCCTCTCTGAGTGTTAAGTAAGTGTAACAGGGCAAAGAAGGCGGAACGTGCGTGTGCGTGTGTGTGTGTTGGGGGAGGGGAGGGGGGGAGGAGGGGTGGCGGAAGGGGGACGGGAGACAGACGCTTTGTGTAGAGGGCCGACAAGAGAGACGCGAGACGGCCATATCGATGTGGTGTGGCGTGGCGTACCCCTCCCCCTGCCGACCGAAGAGGGAAGGGAGAGCTGTGGGCACACGTCTATGCACAGCATCTCCATCCATCGAGCGGCTACTCGATCAGGTCCAGCGCATGAGTTCTATGCGCGCGAGATCCTGTGAAGGCTTGTTTCTTTGCACTCGAAAGGTGGCAGTGCGGCAGGCAAGACGCCGCTCGACACATACGCACAAGACCCAACATGCGACAGCACCCAGCAAGCACTCACCAACACATCACCTCCTACGCACCCTGCACGGGCGGATCGGTGGGCATCACCGTTCCTGGCCGGTGCATGGGTGGCGCGTACCGGGGGATGGGCTGGTACACCGGCTTCTGTATCTCGTCCGCCTCCAGCTGAGCCGCCAGGGGTGACATCTGATCCCCGTGCTTGCGATTGCCACCCACGAACAGGCGTGATTTCTTGGCAATGTCTCGGCTGTTGTAGTTGAAGCTGGATGCCGTGTGGCCTCTGCTATTCGCGTAGCCACCGGCGTTCATCGTGCCGCGCGCGAAACGCGCCGTCATGCAGATGCTGCGCATCGTAATGCCGAGCTTCCGGGGCTCTGACCACTCCACAGGAAAGGGGTTCATGCCCGACTCACCCAGTCGCTCCATCGAGAGGGGGAAATCTTGATCACACAGTACGTCGTAAACGTAGTTCACACCTGCCAGGTGCGAGAAAAAGCAGCACCCGGGCTCCAGTTTGATGATCTGCCACGGCACCTTTGGAATCCGCTTTACCACCTGCTGCGCCACGTTATGGCCGTGCTCCGTGTCGCTGATGACGAGTGTGCGCTGCCCCGCAAAGGCGATCACATCACTTAAGGGCGGACTATCTGGCAGCATCTCAACCGGCTCCACACACAAGGAACGCGCCTGCTCGGCTTCCGCCTCCGATGGTGCGATGGCGCCGGTCATTGTCATCATGGATAACTTGTTTGTGCGTGGCGTACCGTAGCCCATCAGTATGCCGTGAGTGGTCGATATAAAGTCACTGCCGCTCGCGCGGCCGCCCTTCACGTCCTGCAGCACGTGGTTCACGTCGCCCGTGGCACCCCACCCACGCATGTACCGGATAGTCTCGCTGATCTCAGCCGACCGGTGCTCCCGCCCGAGCTTCGGCATCGGGATGATCAGATCGTGATGCTGGAAGAAGAGATCGTTTGTGAAGAGGCAATCGTAGTAGGGGCAGCTCTTCATCTCATGAAACTGCTCAATGAGCTGCGATTGCCGCAACACCTGGAAAAAGTTCCTCACCTGGCGCACAAAAAGCTCCGCGTCCACCTCTTCGCCGGACGGGGAGTGCGTCGGGATCGTCTGCGTTGGCGGAAGCCTGTACAGCACATTCGTGTAGCGCCGCATCGCAGCCCAAAGCAGCGAGTGGTGACCACATCGGCTAGTCTGAGTACGAACAAAGAACCTTGTAAGTGTCCACCCGGCGGATAGTCGGAGCGTCGTGGATAGCGGCACACACAGTGCAAGGAAATGTGCCGTGCGACCGGCAGTCCTCGCACTCCAAGCAGCCACAGTGTCCCCACAAGGCATTGTAGTGAGGGAGGGGAAGGGGGGGGCAGCGCCGCGACACAGAGACCCATCGACTGCGCCCAGCCCACACTCCTCTTTGTTCCCTGCAATCAGCCCGTGCATACACACCTGCGCCTCACACACATCCCGCGCACTACTCGAGAGGGGGGGACGTTGGCCGCTGGCGAAGAGCACAAAGGGGGGCAAAGAAAAAAAAAGAGGGGAATTGAGGCAGGTGGGCGAAGTCTTTCAGAGCGGCTGCTGGACGAGGAGCGAAAGAAAAGGAAAAACAGCGGCGAGGAGAGAGAGAGAGACAGAGACAGAGGTGGCGCGACGTAGCGGCGCAGCTGCCTACGCCACTGACGAGACAGGAGCGCCCTTCGCACTCCTATTCCCGACGAAGCAGGCGCAGATGCCCGCTTGCGCGGGCCACAGCAACGCTACGCGATATCATGAAGTTGTACGGCGCGCCGTGCTTCGCCCTTGTCGCTTGAAGCGATGCGTGGGGGCAATGTTGCACTGCCGACACAGCGCACAGCGGGTGCAGCATGCGAGACGAATACTGGCAAGGAAAACAGAGCGAAGGAAAACAGCGAAGCCCATTCGGATCTGTGCCCTCGTGCCAAGGACCCGGCAAGGGTCACAGTGCTCGGCATTGCGCGTTGAATCTACGACGCGAGGTGAGCTAAACACACACACACACATACCTTCCCCTCCCCCCGTCCACGTCTCTAATCATCGTCAAGGTGACGCCACTCGCACGACAAGCTTTTTGTGATCCACGCCTCCGGTCGCTGAGCGGTCCAGCGCCTTGGCGGCTTCGGCAAACGGCAGAACTTCCATGTCCAGGCGAAAGGAACCGTTAAGGTATAGCTTTGCCACTTGGTCGCCGATGTGCCGTAGCTGTGGCCGCGTCAGCGGATGGTCATGAAGACCGTTCAGGAAGACGTAGTACACCGACAGTTGACGACGGAATAGCACATCGCTCTCAGGAATCAAAACCCCAGACAGCAGGCAGACGGCGCCGCCAAACCGAAGCACGTCGGTGAAGCGCTCCGCGTCCCGCGTGTTGCTCACGGCGAGGTAGTAATCCACCCCATATCCCTCTGTAGCGTCCAGGATTTGATCTACCACCGCGAAACCGTCCTGATCGCTCAGCACCTGATCCGCACCGATGCTGCGCACGTAGTCTGCGCTGCTCGGAGAGCACGATGCGAACACGTAGAGCCCCATGTTGTGCGCCAGCTGCACAGCGGAGCTTCCCACTGCGCCAGACGCACCGTCGACGAAGATGCTGCGGCCCTGCTCGATGCGCAGCTTGTCGAAGAGGGCAACATACACGGTCCACACGGCGCACGGGATGGCCGCAGCTTCCTCATACGAGAAGGACCTCGCCTCGCCAGCCGGGATGGGCACCGCTACAGACTCCTCCATCACCGCGTACTCGCATAGGGAGCCGCCGCACGCGTTCGTGAGGCTCGCATGGAACATGACCCGATCTCCAGTATTCCACTCCATCACCTTCTCACCGACACTCTCGACTTCACCAGCGCCGTCGACGCCAACCACATACGGGTATGGGTAGCTCGGTGGCCTGTGATGCATCCCTTTGAACCCCAGAAGCCTGCTGCCGGCAATATCAGGACGAGAGTTGGAGGCGGGGAACATGACCCGTTTCCAGTCGACGGGGTTGATGCTGGCTGCGTGCACCTTGACACGGATCTGTGTAGGGCCCGGTGCCGGCAGCATGACGTCCGACAGTTTCACCGCGTCTGTCGACCACTGCAGCGCCGGCTTCTCGACACACCAACCCTCGCATTTCACCGGCGCCACCTGTGTGCCAGCCCTCCCATTCATGCTGTGGCCGTATTTTCTCTTGTTTCTCTGCCCTATATTTTGTTCTTGGGGATGGGAGGGGCAAAGGAGGTTTGGGTTAGCGGCAGTGGATCGTGGTGTGCTGCTTTTACATGCATACATATATGGATACAGAGAACTTGAGGTCACCCGATGGCAGTCCCTAAAATTGGGCTGCGGTGAAGCCGTGCAGGCAGCACGCGTGAAAGTCCACACATACACACACACGCACAGAAAACGAACGCTGTAAAGGCGCAGTTGGCGTCCCTCCTCTCTCGCCCTCACTCTCCTTCTCGCTTTGAATCACCGCACGTCGAACTAGGCGTGCCATGTGGGGGCGAGGCAGGGAAGAGGAGTTGGCAAGAGAGAGAGAGACAGGGCAGTAGACATGCGCGTGCCCATTCAGACATCGCCAGGAAGAAGGGGGGAGGGGGGAGGAGGGCAAAGGGCAGAACGGGTGGCATACAAGCGCTTCCGTGAAACATTCTCTCTTTTTCACCTTCCCACCCATCCCTCCGTATCCTGTTCGCTTCGAATGGCTCGCATAGAATGGCGGCCGGCTCCCCACCCCCTTCCCCAGCCTCGCGCCAACTCACATGGAAAAGGAAATACAGATTCCGATGCGCAGCCATCACAACGATGGCTGCTCCCTACCCTGAGAGGAAGGCTGTCAGCGCTATCACAGGTACAACTCGATGGAGCCCATGGCGTTTGTGGTGCTTTGAGGTGGTGGTGCAACGCGAGAGAGCACACGCAAAGGGGGAAAGCGAAACAAAGTACACCAAATCGGGGAAGGTGCTTCTTTGCGATACCCGCCGCCCTCGCATACGCACACACACACACACACGCAGGGCGGGAGAAGGGGGAAAGAAAAGAGGGGAAGAGGCAGGATGCTGCGCGCGCACTCGCGCAGACGCGCCGCCATGTCCGCCACGGATTCGACGCTGCACTCTTTCCCAGCCGCAGCGGGCGGGGGGGGGGGGGGGCAGAAATGAGATGGAGTCATACGCATAAACTTCTGCCCCCGGTGATATCGCCTAGGCGTCTACCGCACCCGCTGAAGCGCCCGAGGCCTTTTGCATCACCTCTTTCTGAAAGCGGCGCTGAGCCTTTTCGTAGAGCTGAGCACGTCGGCGGCGCTGGCGCTCTTCCTGGTCCTCGCCTGGGTGGAAGCTGGTCAGCACCATCTTGCCGCGGCCGTGGCCTGATGCCACTGCGTCCAGTGCATCGATCGCTTGCGCAAAGGGCACCTCCTCTACACTAACGCTGAAGGCACCTTGCATGTAAAGCTGCACGACCAGTTCCCCCATAATCTTCAGCTGCCCTCGCGCCAGGGGGCTTTGATGATGCATCCCCAGGAACACATAGTGCACCGACAGCTGCCGGCGAAACACTATGTCACTACTAGGGACGAGCAAGCCCGTCAGGACGCAGAGCGCGCCACCGAATCGCACCGTCTCGCAGTGTGCCTCCGTCATGGACGCGCTGGCGCACTCGAGCAGGTAGTCCACCCCGTAGTTGTCTGTATGCGTTAGAATGTCCTTCACGACATCCGTGCGAGTATAGTCGACGACGTAGTCCGCGCCGAGGCTCTGAACGTAGCGTACATTCGGTGTCGAGCAGCTCGCAATCACGTAGAGCCCGAAGTAGTGAGCCAACTGCACCGCCACGGAGCCGACGCCGCCTGAGGCGCCGCTAATGAAGATGGCCCGCTGTGCCTGTACTCTCAGCTTGTCGAACAGTGCAACGTACGCGGCGGTGGCAGCAGCCGGCAGCGACGCCGCCTCGACCAAGTCGATGAAGCGGACGAGTATGCCTTCATCGGTAGGGGAAGAAGGCGGCGCGGGCACGACCTCTGGCAGCCTCCACACAATGTCACTGTCAACCACGGCATACTGGCAAAAGCTCCCGCCGCTACCTCGCGTGAAATCAGCCATGAAGGCGACGCGGTCACCCACTCGGATGTTAGGGACTTCGGCAGAGTCGTCCATCTCGCCCTCCGAGGCGGGAGTCCACCCGACGCTCTCCACGATGCCAGCGCCCTCAATGCCGACTACGTAGGGGAACTCAAACGGAGGCCTTGGGTGACGGCTTGCATAGCGGCTTTCGTTGTTCGTACCAACTGCAGGGGAGTCTGGCAGCACAGTAGTGCGGTGAGCATCAGCGGGGTTGACGCCGGCAGCGTAGATTTTCACGCGCACCTGGCGCGGCTGCGGAACCGGGATCTCGATGTCAGACGAGTAGACCACGTTTTGGCGCGACCACGAGGCGCTACCTTTTGATGCGACCCATCCAGCGCACAAGATAGGCTTTCCCGACGTCTTCTCGAAGTGCAGCATTGATGGCTTCAGAGGCGGCACGGGGAAATTAGAAAGGAGGGAGACAGGCGGCTGTACTGGCCCCGCACTACTGTTCGCCGCATGCTTGCTTTCCATGGTGTGCGGTCGATCACCGTAGGACACTTGTCTTTGCGTGCAGCGACAAGTTTGTGATTACAGAGTTACGCGGTAACGCAGCAAAGGACCGAGTGCGGAGGTGGCACTCTCCCCAAATGGAGGCGAGACGGCCAGCGGGAAGAGGCAAAAGGGGGGCAACGATGGTATAGCAGCGCCAAATGGGGGAGGAGGACAAGAGAAAAGGCGCAATTGATTCGCTTGGTGTTCTTGCGTGCACGTGCAAATGGGTAGAGGAGGCAAGAATGCCGAGATGGGCGAGCAGTGCAGAGAGGGAGAGAGAGGCAAGATGGAAAAGATGAGTCGTTCCGCCTTGGGAGAAAGAGAGGGGTCACACTGAGTGTTGTGCGCACGTGTCTGTCAAGGTTTGCAGCCCAAGAGCACCGAGAGACACCCGAGAAAATACACAAGCAGCAACGGGACAGAGTCAATGCGAAGCAATGAGTTGGAGAGGTGCAGTGTTTCTGTGTTCCGCATAGGAGATGCAGTGAGGCAACACGTTCCAGGGCAGTGAGGCATCACCTCACCGTGCAAGCACAATGATTCGTCCCTGAAGCCGAGCTGTTTCGAGTTGTCACAGCCGCGCGTGAGACAGTTGGCGATCGTGCGCACACTTGAGCTTTTCCCCTCTCGGGTGCGCATGTATGCGTGTGTCTGGAGTCCCTTCTATAAGCAAACGCACCGCGGGAAAGGCATCGCACATCGCACAAGAGAGTCCACAGCGCAAGACGCGAAAAGGCTGCATCCATAGGGTTGCTCGAGAGACAAGCTGGCAAAGAAAGGTGTGCCACTCAGCATGTCCATCAGCGACTGGGACGTCTCACCCCACAGTGGCTAGCCTGTGCTGGCTGCGTTGCGGCCGCCGTCACCGGTGCCCTCTCCTCTTCTCTCACTCGCCGGTAGCAGTGGTGACGCCGCTGCTTTGATCTCCCTGCTCACCCTCGCGAGGACGCTTCGCCACCTTGACGGAGCCCGACGCGCCTGCCGTCGGTCCCAACGCTACAAGGGTCATCTGCTTCGTCTTGATGGACGCAGTCTCCGACTTCGCCTCGCCCGAACTAGGCGGCGACAGCACCCAGTGTCCCGCCTCTTCGGCCGTCACCAGCGGTGCCACAGGCCCCGGCGCACTCCCATCGCCCGCTTCGCTTGCCTTGAATGCAGCGTCAGCAGTGGCCTCAGCGGCATGCCTAACAGGGGCCTCCACTGCGTCATCAATATCCGTGTCATTATCCGCATCCTCATCCTCGTTCCCGCTTCTAGCCGCCCCGTCCCCGGTCCTGAGACTGGCGCGGCCCTCTCCTGGCGATCTCGCCTTCTTCGAGGAAGCAACGCGTGCAAAGAGTCGCTCATCAGTCGACGACCATGGCTCACCACGCAGGACGAGCGAACGGTGACGTCGCTCATAGAAGCGCTTGATGGTCCGCTCAATCTCAGCCCTGGCGACTCCGATGCAGAGCTGCTGCTCCTTAAAGGCACCTAATATCATCTTGGTCGAGACTTTGCTGTTTGCTGCAACGATCGTGTGCAGCGCCTTCAGCTCAAAGTCTGTCATTTCGCGTCGGTTCTTCAGCGCGGCCTCCATCAAGGCGCGCTGCCGCTTCGCCTCCAACTCCTCCGCGCTCAGGCCCTCGTCTCCACCAGCCGGGATGCCAGCGCTGGCGCATGTGAACGCGTTGAGCTCGTTCTCCAAAAGCTTAGAGAAGTACGCCCCGGTCAGGGGAGCAAAGCGCTCCAGTTCGTCGAAGCCTCGAAGTGGGTGTTCATCGATGGGAATACCGACAAACGGACCACTGTAGGACGGCACAAGCTTGTCCTTTTTGCGCAGTCGATTCAAGCGGCGCTGCCGCGCCTCCATAATCTTGCGCTGGATGTCGCAGTCGGAGTCCTCGTCGTCGTCATCGTTGATAAACTCCAAGTCACTGCTGTCAAGGGAATCCAGGTGGTCGGCCTCGTCCGAGTCGCCAGAAGAGGACACGGCAATATCCTCATCGCCCTCCATGACGTCCCAGTCGTCACCCGAGTCGTACTCGTAGTCGATGTTGGACAAGCGAGGAATGCCGCGCCCCAGCGGGAACCGACCCATCTGCAGCAACTCCACCTCATTCAACTCACCCTCCTGTAAATGGTTGTAGGTGCCGAAGTAGGGCGGCCGAGACTGGCATGGATCGTACCCGATGGCAAAGAAGCCAGCAAACACGACCTCGTTGTCAAACGACGCATATGGGTCGGGAACGGCGGCGTGGAAAGCGCAGCCGCACTGGCGCAAGAGGTCGCGCACCGGCACCTCCTGCGAGTTGGAAGCCTCAATCAGAGAATTGAAGTCGCGCACGCACACCTTCGCTTTCGAAGGCGCTCTTTGATCGAAGTGCATGGGCGGGTGCAGCAGAGAAGACTCTTCGTCTACCATGTGATTCCCGGACCTCTTTGGGTGTCGCCGCGCACCGCCGTGCACCGCGTGAGGGGAGACGCTTACGATCGAGGCTTCCTCCTCATTATGCGAAATCCTCTCTGCCGGCCGCATCCAAACCTGCAGCGCAGCAGGAACAATCCGCTTGTCCGGGACAAACGCGGAGAACAGCCTGTTCTTGTCGCTCTCCGTCTTGACAGTGCTGCTTAGGAAACCGAAAAGAGCGAGGCTGTTCGGTGCCTCTTTCGGCACTTTAAGCGCCGCCTTTTCTGCCTCGCGCGCTTTCTGTTTCGCTTCCCTCTCAGCCTCCTGCTCCTCCTCTCGCGCCTTTCGGCGTGCCTCCCTTTCAGCCTCCTTCTCTGCCTTCCGTTCGTCACGCTCCGCCTCCTTTAAGATGCGACGACTCTCTTTTTCATCTTCGTAGAGGGCTCTGCGCACGTCCATCTCTGCTTTCATCACGGCCGCTTCTTCTTCCTTCATTCGTCGACGCACCTCTCGTTCCGCTCTCCGGGCATCGCGAGCCCTCTTTTTCTCCTCCGATGAAAGTATGTGTCCAAGAGAAGCAAGCGGCATGTCATTCTTCTCCGCCACCGCACCGCTCGTCCCCTCCGCGGATGACTCGGTAAGGAGCTCAGTGCTTTGTCCTTTATTCTCCTCCAGCTCATGTGGTTCAGGCTCCGGAGAGCTATGGCAAGCCTCTGAGTGGCCGCTAGCGGGCACAGGCTTGTTGTTCGGCTGCTGTGGTGCCGCCTTGTTTTTGAGACTTTGTAGCAGAGCCAGGGCCTCGTCGATACGGCTTGGCTCTATGTTTTTGAGCAATTCGGTGATGGCGTCCATTCTTTCGATAACCCTATATGAAGGTGCTAGTAGAGCTCATGGCCAAATATGCCGGCCGACAAAGGCCAGCGGTGAAGAGAGGCCACAGTGACCGGGCAGAGGGTCCGGAAGATGAGTGCCGGGGTGCAAAGATCGAGTTCACAGTGGGGTCACTGTGGCGTATCCTCGTGTCGCCATGAGGCGCTTTCACAGAAGAATCGGCATCTTCTAGGCGCGAGATTCAGTTTGTATCATCAAAGAAGTCAAGCGAATTCTCCTTCGGCGCCATGCGCGCTTTCTACATGGGTCAGCAGAGTTCAACTATTTGGTCAGGGAAGCAAGGGGTATAAGAGACACGTGGCCTTGATGATTGGTTCCACATGGTTATCGAAAATGAATGAAGCAGTTCAAAAAAGCATCCTCCTTTAGTACATCGTGCTTTGCGTCCTTGGCAAAAAAGTATAGGTCCTGCAACTCTTTCTGCGTCAAAGCCTGCGCGGCGGCACCCTCGGTTTGCGAGATCCTCAAGAGCTCCTCCAGCTGCTCCACGGCAATGCACCGGGCGTGCGTCCCGCCCGTTGTCACTATCATCATCTTCCCACTCGCTTCCCAGATTGTGTTGAAACAGGAACGAATGTCGCTTTCCGTGGCGTTGTATACGACGGAAGAGACGCGATTTGGGAATCTAGGATGGGGGCAGGGAAGCACTTGAGGGTCATATGCCAGAACGCGGGTGTGAAGCAGCTCTACCAAGAGCGCGCGCAGCTGCTCACGGTCAGCGTACATGCCTGGCCGCTGAATCGGCTGCACCTGGCTGGCTGCGCCGTTTTCCAGCGATATATCCTCAGCCTTCTGCGCAATCATTGCTGTGACTTGAGCAAACTGGTCATCAGTCAAGCAAAGGCCCAGAGACCGGAATATGCTTGGCACCTTGATCATCGGAATCGGTCCCTCGCGGTGGGCAGCCCGCTGCGGCGACAATGTGTCGACGGTGCACGCTGTGATCGCGACATCAGCTGCCGCCCCATGGGTATCGAGGACTTTCTTGCGCACCACTTTGGGAATGTATAGTATCTCATTTAGCTGCTGGCGGTACGCAGCATCCGGGTCGGGCACCATCTTTGTGGGCTTCTTCCCACTCTTCTTCCTCCCCCTCCCTTTCTGAGAGGGCTTTACCAAAGACGGCATTTCGTCCTGTGAGAGCTGATGGGTTCTCAGATGGAAGTGAAGTACCAAAAGTGTCCAAGGGTATGCGTGTGTGTGTATGTGTATGTGTGTCGATACGTGTGCAAAAGACAGCTCGATGAAGTCTTATCTCAAGAGTACGCTCGTGGACTCAGCCCTTCAAAGCGAGAGTCTAGAGCAGCGCGCTTCTCAACACCGGTCGCAACGACCGCCAGCGCGCAGCCGTCATCGTGCAAAGCATCTGTGATTTTTATTTTTTGCCACCCTGGTACACCCCATGCGGTCCGTAGGAATAACATTAATTTTTAAAAAGTCGACGAGAGCCTCTAGCCATGGGCTTCGTCCGATGTGAAGAGCTTCCGTAAAATGCTCCTGCCCTTTACCACAGCCATTTCAGTGTACGTACCGATCTTTTCCGGCCTTACAATATCTACTGAGTCTCGCAGTAAAGCAGTGGCGCCGTATGTGCCTTGAAGCTTATTCGCAAGGAAGTAAAGCTCCCCCTCCTCGAGAAATGCCATGAGATACGGGGCTGCTTCAGCGAATATATTAAAGTCGGGCAACAGCTTTCGACCCAGCCCCTCTCCCACGATCACCGAGAGAACGAGTGAAGCAAAGTTACCATCCAAAGGAATGTGGTTCTCGCGGACAGTGTCCATTACCTTTCTCAGGACAGTGCCGATCTGGACTTTACTGAGGCGGAAGCCTGCCGTTCCAGGTGCGACCATGTCGAAGACGTGCTTCATCTCATTCCTGAACCTCTCCCGGTTTACTGGATCCTGAGTGTCTCTCATAGAATGCGGCAGACGATCGATCATTAGATCCGCCCCGAGCTCGCCATCACCGCAAGCAACGGCGGCAAAGAGCGAGATGAAATTGTTGCGCTCCTCCCTGGAGAGGGTTGTGACCAGACCAGTGTCGAGCACCACAACCTCAAACTGCAGCTTTCGCTTTCCGTCAGGGTAGTACTGCCGAACACCGTCCGTCTTATTAGTGCGCAGAAGAATGTTGCCAGGGTGCAAATCCGAGTGCACAAAGTTGTCCTCAAAGAGCATCTTGAAAAACATATGACAGCCCAGCTCTGCCACACCCTTCAGCTCCTCGCTGTATGCCACATCCTGCAGTGGCTCGCCCTCCTCGAATGTTTCAAAGAGCACGTCTTCCGTAGACAAGGAGAGCAGCGGAGTGGGGAAAATGACACCGTTAACTCTGCGGAAGTTATACTTGAACTGCATCAAATTGTCGCCTTCGACCAGTAGGTTGAGCTGAGAGCGTATTAGTGACGAGAACTCGTTGATGCTCGCGTCCAAGTTGAAGTAGCGCAGCCCAGGAATGATTCTGTTTCCGATGCTAACAAAAAGACGCATAGCTGCCAAGTCGGCCGACACTTGCTCGCGTATGTGAGGGTGCGTAACCTTGAGCGCAAGTTCTGTACCAGCTGGGATGCCATCGATGCTCTCGCGGAGCTTCGCTCGGTGTATTTGCGCAATGCTACCGCTCTTGATCGGAACCTTTTCGATCTCCAAGATGTAGCGAAGCGCATTGTTGCCTTTGCAAGAGCCACTGGTGAGAACCCTGCGGAGAAGTCTCTCAGTGTGTGACCATTTGTGCGGGTCCGTATTGTCATACAGCTTTTCGAGCGTCTTGCACATTTGATCAGGAAAAAAGTCAGGACGCGTAGCCATCCACTGGCCAAGCTTGATGTAGCTCGGCCCCATCGACGAGAGGAAGCAAAGAATCTTTTCGTGAAATATGCGTTCGGGGCACAGCCGCAAGCCGTACGTGAGAAATCCGTACCACAATACGGGAACACACCCTACGAAAAGCAGTGCGATGCGGTACGCGACGTAAAAGAAAAACACCACGCTGTGCATAGACCGCGCCTCTGGCAGCAAACCATCACCTGCTGATGTTCCCGCGACGTAGAGCTTTGTTGTCCGCACCGGTGTCGGCATCCTCCTGCACTGATCTTCACGCAAATACCCAGGGAGAAAAAGCTTGCTGTAGCAAACATAAGCGCCAAGGGTGCCACAGCCGGCGGCCACTACGCCAAATATACGCACCTGACGGCGACTAAGGGCGGTCACCCTCCGTTGCAGCTCGGCAGTTGCCATCGGTCAAAATATACCTTGAATGTGAAGAGTAGCGTAGGAAGACGTGACAAGAGATAATACGAAGACAACGTGTAGTGATGCAAGGGTTCGCTTAGAGCCCTTCAGGGGATGCTTTCAGTACATTGAAGTGATCCCTCCTTGTGGCAGAGGCCTGACCACGCCAAGCGTAGTTGGTTTCAGTTTGATTGGACCCTTCGATTAGCCAGTGTGTGCTTCATTGCACACTATCTTCCTGATAAGTACAAGTGTGAAAAGGGACAAGAAAAAAGAGATCCTAAGATTAGACTACGGAGGGGGACACGACGCGCATAGAAAACCCTGTTTGGCTCGTAGAGAACCAAGGAGAAGCTGCAAAGAGCCCAGTGGGGACCTCTCATTAGGGTGTTTCCGACACGCATGCCACAAAGAGGCGCTGGCACTCCTGCACCATCCGTGTGTTAGTTGCAAGGGGCGAGTAGCGACGCCACTGACTCAGGGCATACAACCTTGTGTCTGAGAAAGAACGAGGGAAGGTTTCCTTTTCACCTCTCATCTTTCTCGAGGCGGCACCCTATCGTCCTTACTCTCCTCTCAACAATAATCCGTCTTGTCTTTTCAGTCGTACGCCTTTCCGCTGCTGCCCACATTGTCCCCTTCCCCCCCCCCCTCCCCAGTTCCCCACGCCCTTCCGATCGCTCACCGAGCACACACATCGTGGCAGTGACATTTATGAAGCGACCTCAGGAGACAAAGGCGTGTCGGATCTCTTTTTTACCATCCCAGGCCAAGAATAGCATCAACCAAAAGGTATCGAAATGCACCGGCTGTTTAGTTACATCCCCCGCCATGCTCTTTCTATATGACCTCTGTAGACCTGACCTGGCAAGAGAAAGACAGAAAGCCCGTTATGACTTCAGAAACCGCCGCCAAAATCTGCTTCTCACCAGAAATGCTGCAAAGGAGGGCCCCGAGGAGCACCAGCCAAAGCCCCAACACACCCGCGGCCACACAGCGCACCAAGCATGACATACACTGCTCTTGAGGTGGAAGAGGATCGTGCAGAAAGCTACAAACAACAGCTTTCCTTTCGCAGAGCCACTGCGTCTCGGCAGTGCAGGCGTACGCTGCGGCGCGAGTTCCTCTTTTGCGGGCCTCAATCTAGCCAGCGACCTTTCATAGCTATGAGGATTCTCCGCGCAGGCGTTGCTAAGTAGTTTGTTTCGCCTAGTCTTATAGGCCTTTCTCTAGCTTTCCAGAGAAATCCGTAGCGTAAGTCCCGGTGGGCTCCGGCAACTTTGCTCTGTGATCTTGGCCGACTGCGCACCCCACAAAGCGCGCCACCCAGCACCAGCCCACAGGCATCACCACCACCGCCCTGATTTCACCGGTTACCATGGAGAGCACCCCCTTCCAAATGGCTACCTGGCGCCGTCTGGCACTTTGCGCGGTGCTTCTCTACACTTTCGGAGTCTTGATAGTCGCGCCTATCCGCCTTAAAGCGCAAGAGGCACTTTAGCTCAAACACTTCGCCGCAGAAAGCGGGGAGACAGAGAAGCCACGCCATTAGCTTCCCCATCCGTTTTGAAGAGTTGGAACGCAAAAACGAATTGCGACTTTTCCCCCAACGCGAGAACAAGAGGCAGATGGCGCAGCGAAGGACAACCGGGCCCCCTCTTCGAAAAAGGGGTTCGCCCCTCGCAGCCCGCCCGCGGTTGGCGCGCCACGCCCCGGGGCCAAACCCCCGCGCGCGGCCCCGCCATGAGAGGAAATGCCCCTAGCCGCCCAGCGGCCCCCCGCCTAAGCGCCGTTAGCGCAGCAAACAAAACCTTTCAAACCCGCCCCCCACCGGAGGAAACACCGCCACCCTTTGGGGCGAAACAGCCCCCTTTTTCTTCTTTTACCACACCACCCCACCGCGCAAAAGCCGGCAGACGCCGGCCACGGCCCCGCCCCACCGACGCCGCCGGAGCCCCTGTGCCCCCACCCAAAGAAAAAAGCGCCCGCCGCCAAACCGGCGCATTTGCCCAGAGAGCCCGTGGCTTTCGGGGGCCCCCAGCCCCCAGCCCCCACACACGCGTAGCCCGAGCGGCGCCCAATGGACCCGAGCCGGTCGCAAGCCCATCCCAAAGAGGCCAAACGCAAGCCCCTTCCCGCGCCAAGCGCCCACGGCCCCCCTGGCATCGCTAAAAAAAGGCCCCCTGAGGCACGCCCCACCACCTTCAAGGAAAGGGCCGGAAGCCCAGGCCAGGGCTGCGACACCCCCAGCGCCCCCGCGCGCCCCCCCCGGCCCCCCAAACCGCCGCACCCCATATGACGCGGCGCAGGCTTTCGATGTGGGCGCGCGGGTGCCAAAACGGCAAAACCCGGGAGGCCCGGTGTTTTCTAGCGCCCCCGGCCGGATGAAAAGGTCGCCAAAAGCAATATGCCCACGCGCCCGGCGTTGTCCAAAACCCTCGTTTTCTCCCAATCCTTATCGAGGCCCCCCTTACCCATAAGGGGCTTAACGTAAAACCAATTCACGCAGTCTGGGTTCCACAATGCCGGGCGACTTTATTTTGAGAGAGAAGAGAAGCGTGAGGGGAGGAGAAAAACATGATGTAGGTGGCTGATGCTCCTGCTAGTCGCATGCGCTTGAACAGCCCCCCTCCACATTTGGGGGGTAAATCTCGCCGCGGCTTCGCTGCGCTCGCGGGTCTCATTTCTCCTGTAAGCAGCCTTCTGGCCAGGACCAGCCCTCGTCCCCCTCACGGCGCGTGGGGACACACCGCCGGGGACGCTGGTCGACAGAGCACACCACTATCGTTTTACGAAAAAGAGCGCACGCAGACATTAGGCTGCTCGCGGGACGGGAAAGAGGTGCAGACGGGCTCCGCCCGCGAGTGCGCTTATACTTAGTGGTGGGCCCCTCGCTTCGCAGCCCGTATAGGCAGTGCCACCCGAACACCACTCACGGGCCTGGTGGGGTGTCGGCGCGTCTGCTCCCTAACAGGATGGGGGGAACTAGGGAGCCGCATGGCAACACGTTGACTGGGCGCAGCCACTTACTTATCAATAAGGAAAGCAATCAACCGCTCACAGAATAATCAACGCTCACAGAATAATCAACGCTCACAGTTTGCAGCAACGGTGTAGCACCGGGCTGCGGTTACGAGTTCAACGAGAAGACAAATTATTTAGGAATACGGCGCAGCCAACTGTTACGGGACAGACGAAAGCTTCGACAGGCACCCTCACTGCCGCTACCGGGGGCCTGTCAACAACCTCCTGGGCGGGCGGGTGGGCGTTTTTTCCCCCGAAACTATTGTGTGAAAGGCGATGGTGGCGTGGAGGGCGAGAGGGCTTCGCTGCTTCACCGGGTATCCACCGTTTGCGTGCAGAGCACTCATGTGTGTGCAGGGGAGACGGTGGGAAAACGCAGAGCGAGAGGTAGAGTCATCATCCCGCGCACACAAGGTGGCGTCCACGCGTGTCCGGTGCCGTGCAGCCTGGTCGGCGAGCCGGGCCTCCGGTTCACCTCCGCCCCATCTGGCGGGGCAAAAAACGCATCGAGCTCTGTTGTCCGATTGGCAAGCGCACCCTACATTACCCGACACGCTCTAACCTCGCACAGTTGACCTTTTTTTTTGGATAAGCCCGCATCTGTGGACCTCACGGGGGCGCCCTGGGGACAACAAGGCTGCTGTGCGCACCCGCCTCTTTCACCCCTGCCACTCGCAAGTCCAAGGGGCGCTTAAAAATAGGCTTTTACTGGACGTAAGGGCGGGTGAATCGGCGCCAAAACCCGCCGCCACAGGTGATCTATCAAAACACAAAGCCCTTTGCCTGCATGGGTTAGTGTCTAGAAAAAGGGCCCTTTTCAACGCCACGCACCCCGCGAAAAGAGCGCAGCGCTTTTATACCTATGATAGAAGGAGCGAAAGCGACATAGGCCCAATGGTAGAGGCACGTGGGCGCAGAACCTTTCCTAACAGCATGAGAAAACAGATGTTTTTGGGATCTCAGAGAATCTGACAATCTTGCGAAGCATTCCGCGACGCCCGAAAGGAAAAAAACGAGCGGGGCCGGGGCATCGCCATTTGGGAAAGGATGTGGATGCCCAAAAATTCAATGCCTTTTTGCAACTTTAGAAGCCGGCCACCCCTGAAGCGGAGAGCCGCGACATTGCCGTTGTGAGGCAGGAAAACACGCCCCCCCCACACCACGCGAGCTCAGAGCAGTTCTTGGGAATGTTTAAAAGGCGGGGTTGGGCGGTTCATGGTTTCCCGTGCCGAATCGCGGCAAAGGGGCTCCCCAGCCTTTCCGGACGCCGCGGGCGCGACGATCACTAGTGAAAAACAACCGACCCCGCCGGTAGCAGAAAATTCAAGCCAACAGAGCCCAAAATGATCCTACGCCGGCGTTACGCAGAACTGCAAAGCTTACAAGCGGGCGGGGGGCCGAACCGCACGCCAAAGCACTTTATTGCGGGCTTTTTTTGCTCGACCTGTTTCAAATCCTGAATTTCGACGCCTCGGGGCCTGCCAAGGCTCTATGGGGTCTGAAAAACAGTTACCGCCGCGTCTTTCCCTTTTCTTACGGGCGCTGCTTTAGTAGCTTCCTCATCTAATGTGCGGGGGTTTCCTACACGCCCATTTCCGAAAAGGAACCACTGGGAAAACGAGCCTCCCGAATCGAAACCAACACTAGAGAGCACTAGGCGCCGAGAAACGCACAGGAAAGCGCACGGCCCGGCGTCTTTCTGTGCCGCATTACCGGGCCACACCCCACCAGTCCTTCAGGCAGAAAATGCTGCTTGTGTTTCAACGGTCTTCTGTTTTTTTGTGCTTAAGCAGTGGGTTCGGGATAGCGCAGTCTGCCTGGTGGCCCCGCATTCGCAAACATTCGCGCGCAAAAAGCCGCGTCAACGCCCTTCACTTTGGGACGCCTGAGAATCCATGTGCCCAACTTCATCAAAACTCTGGGCTTTGGCGGTGGTGCTTTTGATAAAGCGAAGTCGCGGGTGTACCGGCAACCAAAAAGCGAGGGCTGCGGAATGTGCAAAATGACGCGGCCATCTGGTGCACGGCAAATTTTTTTGCCGGAAGTTGGCGCCGCCCATTGAAAAGTAAGGGTGGCTTTGGGGGGAGGGGCGCGGGCCCCCTTTGCCCCAGCGCAGCCTATGCGCGCCCCAAAACTTCTGCGCGTAACGTGGTCGGCCGGGAAACATAAAAGGGCTCCTTCCCGAAAGGTAAGGTCGTGGCTTTAAAAGCGTATTTCTGCGGCCGCCGCCCTTAGGAAGGCAAGGTTTTCTCTACTGACAGCCGGTGGTGCGCGCTGTGAAAACTTTTCGCCCTCCTCCCCCAATTGGGAAAAGGGGGTCCGCAAAATCAAATGCCAATGGGGAGCCCACCGCATTTTTTAACGAGCGAAATCGATCAAAAATCTAACTTTTACCTTGTATTTAGGAAAGGGGGTAAAAGCCCGTTTCGGCCTTATAAAGCATGTGGGGTATTTATCTCTGGCGGTATGCTTGGTGCTGCTGGTGTTGGGTGTCGCGCGGTGGCCTTTGTTCGTTCTGCTTTCCTCAGACGGCAAAAAAGTGGGTTTTGGGGAATTCTTTTCAACTGCCTGAGAATAGCTTTTATGCGCGCATTCGGCTTCCCAGTTCAATTTTCGTAGTGGTGGTGGGTCGCCAGGCGGCGACCCGCCTTTGCAAATTCGCAAAAAAGGGGGCTGCGCGCAGAATCCTCGAATCGGGGCCCCGTCGCTGTTGCTGGTGCGCTCGCGGGGCTTAAAAGCCCTTTCTCTTGAGGGTTTGGGCTTGCGCGGGTTCCTTTTGGCATTTTTGTCAGTCTCGTGGGCGGGGGTCCCGGCGCGGTTGCGCGCATTGCCACTGGAGGCGGCGGGGCCGGGGTTTCGCTAGGGCGCGCCTTTTCGCTGGCGATAAGCGCCCCGGGTGGCGGTGTGCCTTGGCAATTTCCTAACGCCGCCGGCCGGGCTTTTGTGGGCCCGGGGCGTGCTTGCCTCGCCTTCCTTTTCGCGTGGTGGTAAGGGGCTGGCGGCGGTGGCGCTCCACCCGCGGTTGCTAAGGGCCGGTTTCGCGATTATGCCGGGGCTGGGGCGCGCGTTCCGGTGGCTGCGGGCTTTGGTTGCCTGGGGGCCTCGCTCCTTGTTCTCGTGGCGCGCCCGCCTTATTCCAGGAGGGGGTTTGCGGGCGGCCCAGCGCCCCGCCAGAGGGGCCCGCGCGTCCTCGTCGCAACGGCGAACGCGGGGGCCCCCTCGTTTGGCGCGGCGAGGGCGGCCCCTCGGCCTGTGCCCTTTGGGGTGTGTGTGCGGGTGGTGGCGGCGGGCGTGCGCCGGTGCGGCGGGGCCCCGCCGCGAGAAAGGCCCGCCATAAGCCACACGGCGTCTGGTGTCGGAACGCGCGGGTTACACTGATATCGGCTATAATTGCCAACTCGTTTTCTTCCCTTCCGCTTTCCCCGCCGCCCACGTGCTGCGTTGTCGGCTCCCCCGCCTCGCGTCTTGCTTAGGTGGGCGTTTGTTCGATGGCGGGCGCGCCTGGTGCACCAGCATCCTGCGACGGGGGAGGGGGGTGCGGGCTATGATGGGGTGGCGAGACGAATAAGAAGAGAGACGGCCGTGAAAGTCTGTGCCTCGGTACTTGAGCGCGGGCGGAAGGAATGGCGGCATTTCCTCGCATACGGCGCAGACCACACTCACCACCGCAACCTCGCGGTGCATGTAGAACGCGGTAAGCCGACGTAAGCGGTGAAGGCGTAGGAAGCTGCGATGGTGACCGCCTTACCTTGTCTGCAAAGAATGGTGCCCCGTGGGCGCTCTGGGAGAAGTAGGCGGCGCCGCCATGCACTCGCGCACGGGCGCCGTCTCGCCACCGCTGCCAAAGTCGACGGGAAAGCCGTCCTCGAGGCGGTTGGCCTCGATGAAGAAGGCAATGCGCTCATCGTTTGCGCGCTCTTCGGGAATCGCCCTGACCCCCGATACCGTCGTGCCGACGAAGCGACCTTGCGAGCTGCCGTGCGCCTGCGCCGCCCTTAGGGGCGTTGTGCACCAGCGTCTGGGGCGTGTGGGTCAACGGCGATTTTGTTGGCACCAGACGCGCCGTACTCCTCCTCGAGAAAGCGACACTCGCCGATGCTCGGCGTCCCGTCACAGCGTAGCCCTCGTCCTTCGCAACCGTATCACGGCAACTTCCAGCGCGTTGTCTTGGTGACGAGGCTGCGTCGCGTGCGGGCAGGGGTATGCGGGTACGGCGCAGCGCGTTCTCGCGGGTAAGCGGGGTGTGTGCGTCTCCGCCAGGGGCAGTTTTGCCGCCGCCACGTCCTTCATAGCCGACTTCACTCACATGGCGAAGTGTCGCGGACGGGTTATGAGACCTTACAGGTGATGACCGTGAGAGCAACAAAGGGAGGAGAGAGGAGGTGTGTGTGTGTGTGTGGGAGGGGGGCGGGATCAGCTTTTAAAGCGGAGGCTCGAGCGCGAGAGGGGGCGGTTGTGATTGCCTGTCCGATGAGTGAGGGCTGTGCAGTGACGGTACCGTTTGCCCTCTTCTGAGTACTCGCGTGCAATTCCCACGATGCGAGAGCGATTTCACTTGCAGTTTTGTTCCTCATCACCGCAGTTCGTTGACTACTGGGAATAGAGGGAGAAGCACTACACGTCCGTCAAGCATAGAAGAAAATAGTAAGCTGGTGGCGCCAGTGGGCAGCCACGAAAGCACCTCGACCTCAGGGTTGCACTTCCTGGTCGGCCGACCACGCAGCCGCCGCGACGAGCTCCTCGGTGCGCTTCTCGAACTCGCGCACGACGACATCGTCAAGCTTTCCGCCTGCCGCGGAGGCCTGCAGGGCCGCGTAGGTCTCCCGCAGCTGAGGCAAGCTGCTGGCCGCCCGCAGCTGGGCCACCTGCCTGTAATGTTTGAAGAGCGCAGACGGCGGTGCGTCGCACTTGTGCATCTTGCACAGGTCGGGCAAGCGCGTCGCGTCCATGCCGGGAAAAAAATGGAGCCCCGTGATGCGCTCTAGTTGATCGATTGGCACCTGGTACGCAGTGAGGGGTACCTGCTCTGTGATCGGCCCGTTCGGCATCATGAACGCCGCCGCCGAGTGTGACTGGCCGCCGTCCTCCTCGGCGAGCAGTACTTTGAATAGATGGCTGGGCACGGCGACGGGGGTGCCACGCGCGGGGTGGCCGGTGAGCTCGTACGTCATCATCAACTTCACTAGCGCTGTGGTCTTCGCCGGGGCTGCGCTCGTGTCGGTCGGCGACAGGGACACGTGGGCCTCCGTGCCATCTGGACGGAGCTCCACACGCGTGAGCCGGGGTACGAATGCGGGGCCGGTCACAACGTACAGCTTGCCACCGCCACCTGTGCCTTCCGACTCGCTGGTATTCGCCGCTGGTGGGCTGTCGTCAAGCCGCCGACCACGGCTTGGCTGCTGCTGCCCGGCGCTCAACTCCCTGCTCAGGTTGCGCGTGAGGGTCTCCAGTCGCAGCCAATCCACCGCGTTCAGCGTCATGTCCTGCGGCACAATGTTCGCGTTCATATTGAAGGTCGCGTCCATCTCGGCTTGCGAGGCCTTGTGAAGCTGCGCGGGGGCGAGGTGGCCGCGACTCATGCCGCGTGACGTGTAGCTATCGGGTCCGACGCGGAAGACCGCGGGCACAGTGTCGTCGGCGTAGAAGTTGCTGCGGTTGCGCGAGACGTCGCGGCTGTCGTCACACACCCCCTCTTCGCCTTGCGCGGCGTCGTCGCCGCAATCGGCTGGTGCTGCTGCTGAGGAGGATCGGCTGCCGGGGCGCAGCCTGCGGTAGTCCACCGCCTCCATCACCCAGTTTGGGATGCGGCGCTCGTAGTTGAGGCTGGCGAGGTAGCCACCGTAGCAGCGCACTTCAGCAGTGGACGGCAGCCCGTAGGCCGCTACCTCGTTGCACTGCTGCAGAAAGCCGTCGGTTACCACGGAGGCTTGCGCGGGTGTTACACGAGGAGGCAGCACAACGGGAAAAGTCAGCGCGACATCGCTGCTCTCAGAAGCCTCACTGCTGCTGTCTACGCTCAAGGTCGACGGCGCAGCAGCGGTAGTCGTGACGAGAGGGCGGGCGGGTTGCACCACAAGCTGTGTGTGCTTGCTTGGCTGCGTGCTGTAGGTCCAGTAGGCGGCAACGCTGAAGAGAGCCGCGGAAGCGGCGCCAAGCAGCCGGCCGATCACCGCTTTGGTACTCATGCACCACTGACTGCCCTTTTTGCGTGCTGGACAGGAGGCAGCGGGGTGTGCGTGAGGTTGCCGACGCAAGCAGTTGTGGCGCGCAAGGTGATGAATGCGATGCACACACGCTTTCGGAGAGCGATGGCGAAGAGAGGAGAGAGAGAAAGATAGAGAAGAAGCGACGAGCTAAGTACGTCGCATCGCTGTATGGGTCTGGCGTTGCCGCTTCTTTCCGCCAGGTAGGCCTACTGGCGACGGCTGCTGCAACGACGGTTCCCTCCCTCGCCCCCTCCCCCCCCCATCAACGCCATCGCCATCGACGCGTATCTCTTCGTGAGCACTCAGAAGGATACCGCGGGCCTATCGGGAGGGGGACGCGACGCCTACACAGACTCTTTCACGCACGCACACACATACACACACAGAAAGAGGTTCACATACAAAGCAGAAGAGCTGCAGTGGTCGACCTTCAGAATTTTTTTTTTCTAACGCATGTGTGCACTAAGGTGGTACGACACTTCGCGGTCGACATACGTGTATATATATATATACATACATATGTATGTATATGTATATGTGCGTGTGTGTGTGCCATCTCCGCAGCTCGCAGCATTCCATGCACGCCATCCGTACACGCCGACACCAACGCAAAAGTGAAGATGTGAACGTGCCACTGACGGCGGTGATGGTGCGGGTCAAGTCCAACTCACGGTAGACGTGCGAGGGGGAACCACAATGAGGGGGAGAAAGGGTGAACCCTAGCGGAATCCATGAAGAGCGGCGAGGCGGCGCCCAGCACGATCCACCAAGGGCTCCAAGACTAACGAGAGACCACACACGCACACACCCACACCCACACATACACAGACGGACACACACTCACACCGACAGACAGACACCCACCCACACCGAGAGAAAGGGGTGAGTGGCGGGGCGCCGACAGTACCGAAACAAACAGAAACAGATGAAGGTAACGATGCACGTGCGGGAGGGAGAGGAATGATGAGCGGTACAGGGGTTGTTGTTGTGCGTGTGTGTGTGTGTGCACATATATATACATATATACATATATACATACACACACCGCTAAAACACAGCGGCCACTGTTTCGTATCAGACCTCGTCTCATCTGCCGAGGAGACAGCCTTTAGCAGCAGCGTCACGCGCGCGCCCACGACCAGGCTCGCGAGAGTGACGCGCAAGATGCACAGACAGAGGGAAACAAAAAAATGGAGGAGGAGGAGGGGCAGCGGTTGACGACAGCCGAGCGCGCCCCCCGCCCCCGCATGCCGGATGAAGGCGCTTCTCATCGAAATAACAAAGGAACTCTAAGAGAAAAAGACAAAAATCCGCAGCATCGCCGACGCGTGGGGGGGGGGCAGACAGAGTAAAGCGAAGGAGAGGTCTGCCTCCAAATGGGGAGCGACAGGTGCGCCCCCCGCCCGCATCGGCTCAGTGGTACCGCGCACCTTCTGCGGCCTCCGCACCCTCCCCCCTACTCCTCCTCCTCTTCCTCCAAAGGAGACAGAGAGAGGGGAGGCGTCTCCTTTTTTTTACTTCTTCATCATTTCGCTTACCCGTTCAAAGGGTTACGACTGCTGTCCTCACTGCCCATGTCCAGGGTGCTGGCGAACTTCGGCTCGCTAATCGCCGCCGGCGCCACGACAGTGGCAAGGCGCCGCCGCTTAGAGGTTATGATGACTACCGCGACCACCAGCGCCGCCGCCACCACGGCACACAGCACGGCGATGCCGACAATGCAGCCCGTGTCGCACTTGCGGCTGCTCGTCTTCACCTTTTGCAGGTAGTCTAAGAGGTCGGACCAGTCCGTTTCATTGAGGCAGTTCGAGATGTTGAAGCCGACGTGCATGGTTTCTGGGATGAAGACGGTGATGTTGAAGTTGCTGTGAGACACCCCCTGCAACCTCATCTCGGTGAGGTTGGAGATGCCGATGCGCGGAACGCAGCCCTCGACAAGGTCATCGTGTGAGTCGCTCGAGCTGGTGTCTGAGCTGATGTGGGGGCCGCTCTGCGCGCACATCTCGAGCTGATTCATAATCAGCATGTAAATGAGCCACCGCGCCTGCTGCTGCTGCTCTGCGCTGAGGAGACCGAGGGGGTACTCGCGCCCGTCAAATACATGATCATACAAGCGGTCTTCCGTGTAGGTGCTGCGCACCGCCGCGAGCAGTACCGTGTCGAACGGAACGGTCGCGAGCGCTGCAGGGGTCGTTACGTTTTTGAAGAAGCCGGACTCGTTCAGAATCTCACCAAAGGGGTACGGCATGAGCAGCTTCACGAGCGTCAGGTTTGGCTGCGTGCCGACCGTGAAGTTCGTGGCATTCGACGTGTACACGAACGGGTACCCCAGGGCGTTGCGGGCGTGGTCGGCAGTGATGAGTTGGATCATGAGCAGCTTGGTGAGGTTGCAGATGGGCATCACGTTAGCGTCGCCGAAGAGGATGAAGTTTGTGCGGTTGTAGTACGTCTCCAGTCCGTGCAGCGACCCACTGAATGGGGTGCTGGTGACGGCCATGCCCACCTCCGTAGTAAAGAAGGCATTCGAAATGTCCACTGAAAAGTTGGTGTCCCACGTGGTGCTGCTCACTGTGGGTGAGCTCGGGTCGATCGCCACGAAGGGGAACGGGAGGCCTGTGCTGCCCATGAGCTCGAAGTTCATGCTATCGAGGACCAGCGGCATGACCGAGGAGTTGTCCACGAAGTTCAACGGGAATGGGGTGCGGGGGATAGTGTCGCTGACGGTGGTGTTGCCCACGAGGATGGCACGCACAACACTCGCGGCGGCGAGCGTCATGTACACCACATCCGCAGTCAACGGGTATATGCGCGTGATGCCGCAGAACGTCGGGTTGGTGGGGGAGTCGACGTTGTCCAGCGCTAACCTACAACTCGGCGTCTCCGTACCAGCGACAAGGGTGTACGAGATCGACGAGCCTGAGATGGTGATGCGGTAGACGGCGCTCGTCGAGGCTGCCATCAGAACCGGAGCTCCACCTTTCACTGCGTTCCCGTTGTCCGTGTACTTGGCATCGACGAAACGGACCCCTGACGTTTTCGCAACGAATTCGCCGGTGAGGCGAAACCAGTACAGGTCCGAACTCAGTGCAATGAAGATGCCAGCGGCCGATACCGTGAAGCCCTTGAAGTTCGTCGGTCTCTGGGACGAGCGGTTGTACTCGTCACTCCCGGTGAGCAGGATCTGCAAGCAGCCCGACCCCGTCACGGCGCCGCCGGCGCCTATGGCGCACTTGTAGATGCTGTTCTGCGAGGTGAGAAGGTAGACGTCGCCGTTGTATATGCCCACGTCAAAAAGACTGACGCCGGATCCCACCTGCGTCAGGTACACAATACCCTTCACCACCCAGTAGAGAGACGGGTCGTTCTGCACGTAGTAGACGACGGAGATGGGCGAGGCGCTGCTGGACGTCGGCCGCAGCGTCACGCAGCCGAACACGCCGGTCAGCCGGACCTTATCAATCGGTCCACTAATCAAGCTCGAGCCCTGGCCAAACCAGAATTTCAGAAAGGTGCTATGGCGGTCGAGCATGAAGAAATAAGAGGCGCCACCGATGAGGAGCGTCGCGTCCGATGCGTCGGCCAGGTCAAAGTCGGCGCAGATTGGGAAGGGATTAAGAAGGCGGCTTACGCCCAGCGGACCCTCCACGTTCGTTCCTACCATCAGAGCACCGGCCACCGTGACACCCTCATGGTCGTACGCACGTGCCGTGATGGGCGCCACGGCGGCGGCGATGCATACGGTCAGCAGCACCGCTGACGCAGCAGACATCCGATGGACGCAGCGCCCCATCTTGACCTGTCGTGTCTACTTGTCTGGATGCGCAATATATATGGCCTCTCTTGGGGGGGGAGGGGGAGGGTCCTTTTTTTGGCGCACCGATGGGCGCAGAGGAGTGAGAAGGGCGATGCGAACCAAAAGGGGGCAATCGCACCACTCAACGACACAGGCGCCGGCACGTGCCTCCGCTGCTCGGGTATGCGGGCCTCCGTACGATGGGCTCGGGGAGGCGAAGCGAGGAAGTGAAACGAGAAGGCAACAACAGCGGAACGATGAGGGGAGGGGGGCGGTGAGTGGGGAAGGGGGGCTGATAGACCTCCCCCCGTTTTTCTTTGCCCGGCTGCTGCCTTCCGTCACAGGCGCATACGCGCACAGAGGTATGACGGGGTAGGCCGTGGCACCGTCCGAACAGAGAGTATGGCTGGCGGTACAGAATTTCTTTTGGGAGGGAAGATGGGGATTTTTTTTTTCTCTGTTACGTCTCGTTCTGACTAACCCATGTGCGTGTGTGTGTGTGAAGCTGCTGGCTGCGTTGTGCAGGCCGGCCTTAAGGGGAGGGGGAGGGGGGAGGGTGGACGTACAGATATGTATGGGTAACTGTGGAGGTGTCCGAGAAGCGAGCGAGGAGTCGAGTTGCCGTCGCAGCAGTGGAACAGTGGGGCATGAAGAAGAAAAGGTGGGTGGGTGGGTGGGGGGCGCCCTTTCGGAGGGAAGGGAAGGGGAGGACGAGGTGCCACAAGACGTGGCCGGGGCTCCATGCGCATCCCCGCCGATCCCCCCCCAAGCACCATCATCCTGGCCCCCAGAGATGGACCCCTCCGCAACTTTTTCTCGCTCTCACCCTCTCTTGTCGCGCATTCTAGCCCCAGCACGAGGGGCGAGAAGGGCGAGGAAGTGCAACGAGCCTTACCCCCTCCCACCCCCGGCCTCCCCGCATCGCTCCTGATGGCGCAGACAGAGAGACACCAACACACCATCTCCTGTACGCTGTGATGCGCGTATCGGGGAGGAGAGGGGAGGGAGCGCGTGCCGACGCACTCTGACATCTCGCACTCTTTTTCCGTCTTGTGCGAGCGCGGATGGGTGGGACAAAACGACGGTGAGGACCACTGCCGCATGTGCTCATTTTTTTTTCGCGAATTTCTCTCCTGTCGTCGTCGACGCGGGGCATGAAACAAGCACGTGAGAGGGAGGGAGGAGGGGGCGCACACGGGAGGACACACACACACACAGAAGCCAAGAAAAAAAAGGGCGACTGCAGTAGACAAACAACTGTACGGGACAACCAATGGCACTGTCTCGCAAGGCAGCGCCCAGATTCGCATGTATATATATATATATATGTGTATATGTGTATGTGTGTGTACGCATACATACATGGGAAGGGGGAGATGGCGAGGCGCGTTTGATGGAACGCAATGGGATAGGGGGTGGGGCACACAAAACGGAAACACCGAAAGAAATTCCGAAGGCGAAAAACAAAAGAAACGATGAGCGTTCGGATAAAAAAAAAAGAGGGAAAAAAGCGGAGGATGCGCCAACGCGGGCGCGTCGGACAGAACGGAACAGAACACCGCCATCATCACCCACCCACCCACACACACACACATCGAGAGAGGGAAGGACCACCAATCCCCTCATTCCCCCTTCCCCACCACGCCCCACGGAAAAATCAGACGCAGCGCTTTCCCCGTCGTGTGTGCGGATTGTCTATGCCAAACCTCTTTGCATACCGCCTCCTCCCGCCTCCTCAGGGTGCTTGTCTTGCGCAGGTGAGACACGAGTGCGGCTGCACGCGTGAGAGAGAGAGCTCAAAGGGCAAGCGAGGACAGAGGCAAATTACGGCTGATGAGTCGAGGGAAAATAACATGCGCCATCCCTCCCCCCTCCTCACGGCTTTACACAACGGCAACAGCAACAAACGCACCCCACCCCATCCCACCCAAACACACGAGGTCGCGCAGGCAAAGGGACTCAGTGAGCTCTAATTAAAGGATCGGTACCATCACTACTGCTGTGAAGATGTTGGATGGGCCAACGATCATCAGCAAGATAAGAAGGAGTCCAGCAAACGCTATCACCACTGAGGAAGCGATGGCACCCTTGCACACGTCGTCGCACGCCGCTTCGGCGGTGGCGGGGCACTTGGGGGCCGTAATAACCTTGCAGGTGGTCGTACAGTTGAAGAAGCAGAAAGGGCCCAGGTCCCACCCGAGGTCCCTCAGTGTCTCTAGAAACGCACGCGTGTTTGACCACGGGGAGGCCACTAGTAAATCCTGTGTGGACTGCGCGGTGAAGCCTGACGGGCCCAAGAATGTCATAATCAGAATGGTGTTGTCGTTGCTGAAGTCAGCCGTGACGTTCCCGCACCACCCCGAGACGTTTACGTCGCCCGCCACAAGCGTTGTCGTGTTCCCTGGCGGTACCAAAAACTCGCTCAAGAAATCTTCAGTGCGGTACGCCGTTGCAGTGTCCATGCGCATCCAGTAGTAGGCCTGGCTCATGAGGCAGCTGTCGTTGATGGGGAAGGCGGCTGTGGGGAAGGCCGCAATGCCTAGGTTACGATCTGGATAGATGGGGGTCGCAGAGACAATCATGAATTGGGTTGTTGTCAGAATGTACCAGCTGTCGGTGGTGCGCTGAAAGAAAAGCTGAACCTCACCGCCGAGGGCATCGAAGTCAAAGTCCGCGATCTTCTCTGGTAGTAGGGACGGCGAGACGACCGGCGATGCGCCCGCGACAAGAGCGGCGAGCGTGGTGCCGTTGCTAGTCACATACAGGAGCTTTGTGCCATCGGCGCTCGCTGAGAGAGCTCGACCGAAGTCCGCCGCGGCAGGCGAGCTCACCCTCCACGAGGCTGATCCGGGCTGCTTGAAGAACCAGCAGTAAATCTGCGTCGTTGCGTTCACGATGAAGGCGCGACTGAGATGAGGGAAGACGGCGAGCGCGCCTGGGACGAAGAAGACGTCGCCGGTGAAGTTCACCTGCCCAACTGGGCTGCCCAGGCTCGGGAAAAACAGTACCTGGTGGAGGCCGGTGTTGGAGATGAACACAGACGTTTGGCCATCGATGGTGGTGACGGCGAGTGAGCTCGGCTTCTTCAGAACCGTCGCGTTCAAAATCGTCGTCGTATCGCGTGTTGTCGCGTTCGTGAGGCGAAGGGCGTCGTTGAGGGTATCGGCCATGTAGAAGCCCTCTTCTGCGTACACAACGGAGTTGGCGCGGCTATCGCCACTGGGGATGCCGCCAAAGAGGGCCTCTGTGGCAGGGCCGTCCTTGTTGCCTTTCATGGTGAGACTGCCGGCAATGGTGGAGATGAAACCTGACTTGGAGATGTGCCGAAGGGCGGAGCCGCTACCCCCCATATCTGAGAAGACGACGCCGGTCTGCAACATGGCGCCACCGTAGCCGACAGCGCCGTACTTGCCCACACCACTGGGGCCGTCCATAGAGTCGCCGCCACCAGCGGCGCTCCGAAAGATGACGTGATAATAGTAGCTGCCATCGTAGTAGTCGCTAGAGTCGGAGGATTGCGCCCGTGCAGGAGTTGGAGGTTGAAGCGAAACAGCGAGAACCGCGAGGAAGGTGGCCAGGAGCAGAGGAGCAGAGGCTCGCCTCACCCCTGGCACCGGCGACGGACGTGCCATGGCCACACACCACGACGTTCGCTCGCGTGCACTTGTGCGCTATGGCGGGTGGAAGAGCGAAAGGGAGCGGGGTCTAAAGCTCACGCACTTGCTGTCTGCGCGCTTGAAGGAAACACAGACACACACACAAAAAAAGAAGGTCGTGCGCGGTGTGTGTGGTAGCAAGTATGTATGCGTGTGTGGTCGTGCGGAGGTAACCGAATCCCCTCAACTGCCGCCGCCACCGCCACTCACAACCACCAACAAACCGCAGCGCAACGGAGAGAGAGAGCAGCCTGTGCTTGTATGTGCGTGTGTGGGCTCTCTCGTGCGTACGATCTTGACGATGCGAATGGATAATGGCGAGAGGGGGAGGGGGGATTCTGTACGATGAAACCAGAAAAACAGGAGCCGATCTGGCGCGCAGAGGACAGGACGTCGACCTCGCCCACTCCTGCCGAGTGAGGGAGTGCGTGCTGGGGTGGCGGCAGAGGGTGGGATGCGAATGGAAGCAGCCGCACCAGATAAGGTGAAGAGGGAGGAGCGAAGGATGCAAAGGGGCCCAGATTAGCGGTAAGTGCTAGATGAGCGCAGCACCGAGGGGAGGGGGGCCTCCGTTGTGTCCCTCTTGCGTGGAGTACGTATGCAGCCCCCGCTTTTCTACACACATATATATATATCAGTCGTGGCGATGCCCTCTTTCTTTCCTCCCGCCCTCTCTCTCTCTGAGTGCGTGTGCTGGGGAGGAGGAGGAGGGGTGGGTGGATGGATGGGCAGAGGCGGTAATGACTATGGCACAGATAGGATAGACACCCGTACACGCACTCCGAGAGAGGGAGAGGGAGCGGGGGTAAGTGAGCGACAATGGGGTGACACACAACAGTCAGACGGCGCTTTGAAAGAGAAAAAAGTAAGCGAGAAGAGGTGTGTCTGTGTGTGTATGCTGTGCCCGTTGTGGCTGATGATACGCTTCTTTCCTGTCGGCTTGCGAAGGGTGATTGGTGATGGGTGTGCGGCGGCTACGCATGGTAGGACAGAGACAGGGGGAGGGGGGGTAGAGAGAGAGACACACACACACGTGCGTACGACGGTATGCAGGTGTGTGTGTGTGTGCAAGGCAGAGAGGGGTGCGGGGTAGAGGAGGAGAGCACCGGCAGAGACGTTGCGGAGGCCGTGGGGCGGCAATCGAGCACAGGTGCCACGCAAACTGCGCAAGTTTTACATCGGCTTCATCGTACGCCCTTTTCCAGAGAGAGAGAGGCGCACGTGTCTATGCGTGTGCGCTACTGTGTGACGCCCTCGAAGTGTCTCTCTCGCCCCTTCGCGTCTTCTTTGCTCGCAGGCGTGGGGACACACACACACGATCTCGACATCCACGGCCTGTACAGGGCAGCGCACCTCCTCACTCTGTTAAAGAACTGTTTTTTTTTTCTTTATGTGTGGGTCTCACCTTTCGATTGATTTGGCGCTGCGTCCGCATGGGCACTCGCGGGAATGCCGCTGATAGGGCCCGCTGTGCGCCGCCATCCTCTCCTCGAGACACTTGAGGGAAAGGGAAGGGGAGCAACGATTGTAAAAGCACTGAGAGGAGTACACAGGCACGTATGGGCCCACACATGCGCACGGCGGCCGCTTTCCAGCAGACGAGCGCCCTCATCCTGGCCGCCCGCTATGCGGATACACAATTTAGCACCGGCCGCTTCTGGTCATATACCTCTGTGTATGTGTGTGTGTGTGGCGGTGGGTGCAGCTGCCCAGATCGTTTCGCGTGGTCACGGCTTTGCAGCCCGGTTCACCGGCTGCCCGTTTCTGTCCAGGTGAGCAAATGGGCACGCCGCGCCTCTTTGGCAGCCCTCGGGTGTGCGGTAGAAGTGGCACAGCCCAACACCGCCCCCACCCGCGGCACTGCTCGTGAGGCTGCCGCCGCTACTCATGTGTGCGTGGTAAATTGTGTTATCGACATGCTGGGCGTTGCGGCGCAGTTGCGCGATGCGGTAGTCATTCAGCTTCTTCGCCAGGTTAGGATCGTCGGGGGACGGCAGCGGGTGAGGCGACGTGGCACCGGCGACTGCAGAGAGAGACGACAGCGGCGCGGCGGACGCAGAGCCAGGCAGCAATGACGACAGAGCGGCTCCGCTGTTGCCGCCGCCATTGATGCCGCTCAGTGCCACGCTCTGCGACTTCTTGTGCTCAAAGGCGGTGAGCTGCTGCACGTCTGCCTCCTCCCTGTCCACTCCGTAGTAGCCGTCGCACACCTTGTAGAAGTCCATGAGCGCTTGATGGGCAATGAACGGTGACGGGCGAAGCGTGTGGTCGTGCGGCTGCACCGCCTCGTACAGGGCTTCGGGGGAGAGTGCTGTGTACGGCTTCGGCTCAGCGGCCCGCACGAGGCACAGCATCGCAGGGGTGGCGTTCTCGATCAAGTAGTTCACGCGGCCCGCTTTGCGGCGACGCGCAGCCGTGACTGGTGCCTCTACCGCCTCCTTGTAGGCTGCCGTGGACATTTTCGGGGGTGGGTGGGCAAAGATCAGCAAAGGATAAAAAAAAATGCCGAGCAGGAGAGAGAGAGGGAGGGGGAGGGGTACAGATACTCCGCCCCGCGTGCTGCTGTGTTCGCCCTCCCTCTCACAGTGTCTAATGGGAAGTTGGCGTTTTGCAGCGCAGAGGCTGTAGAGCAGAGCCGATCACCCAACACACACACACACACATACACACTCGCAGCAGCAGCAGCAGCGGCGAGGAGAGGAGAGGAGAGGAGAGGAAATAGACCGAGCGAGAGAGCGTTACTGAGCGAGGAGGAGAGCATTGATGGACAGTCACACATGCGTGCTTACATATACACATATGTGTGCACATATCGTTATTTATGGGAGCGGTGAGCGTGAAGGGGGAGGAGAGGGAGGAGGAGGAGGGAGGAGAGAGGAAGTGACATGTGTGTGCGTGCGTGCGTGCATGTCTGGGCAGACGGCAAGGCGACCGCGCCTTTACCACCACGGAAGAGAAAGAGCAGGGAAAGACAGACAGACAGAGACGGGCGCACAAAGAAACAAGCAGAGAAAGGTGTCCTGGTGGCCGTGTGCGCTACCGCAACAATCGAATGACAGGAAGGGACACACACACACACATATGCACGTACCTCCCTTCTCGACCCTATCGCCACAGGACCACACACCCTTTTCTCTGCCTCTTTTGTGTGCTCGCGTCGTACTGCGCACTCTTCTAGCGCCCAAGAGGAAGCCGAGTGCACGACAGCCCCATCCCCCGCTTCGCCCAGCGCGACCGCGGCAGTCAAGCCAGTACACCACACCCTGTGCGCCAGTGCCGGCGAGGAATGCTCATGAAGGGCAGAAGACGCGCTTCTCCAGCCGCGGCAGGAGAGGCTGCGCGCCGACACAGGTGTCGCACATAAGCGCCTAGCAGCCAGCGGCGCAGGCCTCGAGAGCACTACTGTAGCGCCGGTCCTTTGAGCTTGTCCGTCGCCCACTCCCGATACATCGCCATTTCACACGACGGAAGGGCAAAGTAGTTGTCCACCATGTCGTAACTGATAGTCGCCGCGATCTTTCCAACGTCAGTGCATCCATCGCGCAGCTCCTGGTCGACGGTGCGGTCGGCATCCAGTGTGGCGCCGCGGCAGGAGCGATACTGCGGGTTCCTGCGGCATTGGCGGAGGTAAAGCGCGTAGCCCAGCAGCTCTGCCTTGGCCCAGAGGGGCCTCGTGTTCGCCTTCGCCAACGCTCGCTCGCTTTCAGCGCCGTCCTCATCACTCTCGGAGAGCACACGCGCAATCCCCTCGGACGCCGACGCCCGCAGCGGCGGTGCGCGATGCTGCCGACGGCGCAACGGCGCCACATTTCTGTCCCGGGAGTCGCTCGGCAGCACCTCACACAGCTCGTCACCCACAAAGCAAACGGTGCGGTAGTGATGCCCGGGAAGCAGCCGTACCTCCCCCGTCTCCGGTGAGGGCAGCATCAGCACACAGCCGTCACGTGTGGATGCCTGTTCACGTTTTTGCTGTAAGAGCGCCAGCAGCTCGTCACGTACCTCTTTCATTTCACATGTGTTCGATTTACGTCGGTGCGACAGCTCTGACAAGAGATGCTTCATGGAGGCACAACCCACGGCAGCGTCACAAGACTCCGAACCTGCCGAGTCGCCTCCAAACTTGTCAGGGGCACCACCGACGTCGTCCACCGCGGCCGCTGGGGCGGTCGGCTGCTTGCTCTGCCGCCGCGCGCGAGTGAGTCGGGTGGACCACAGACTCTGCGTCCGGAGGAGGTCTGCGCGTTCTGCGGCCAGCTGTGAGGCGCGAGACTGCAGCTCTTGCCGTCGCTGACGGCGCTGACGGCGTTGCCGCAGTGCGCCGGTGCAGTCCAGCAACAGCACCGGCCGGTCACCGTAGCAGTGCAGCGGGCGCGACGCAGCCTCTTCGGCAGCGGCGACACAGTCGTCGGCTTCATCGGCACCAGCGGCTTGCCGACTGTCTTCCGCGACCGTCTTCGTGGCGCGCGGGGCAAACAAATCACAAGGGCGAAGAAGCGGATGCTCGGCAGGAACAGTGATGCGTTTGTGATTGATCATCACGACGAATTCGCGGCGACCGTTCGAGTTCGCGCGGGCGATCGTGCCGGAAAAAGATGATGCGGGCGCATGGGCAGCGGGCTCCTCAACACCTACGCCGCGCGTCGGAGGAGCACCGAGCGCCGAGAGGCGGGGATGGCCATCCATCGAGCTCTCCTCGCTCGCAGTGTGAAGAGTGGGGTTGCTGTCTCCCGTGCCCGCCTTTCGTGGTCGCCGTCCCGGCGGCGCATTAGAATAGTGGCTGGAGGCATCGAGGGAGGGCGCTGGTGTGGTGGCTGTGCGTTGGCCATCTTCAGAGCTATGCCTTAACCCCCCTTTTGTGCTACGTTGCGCTTGCGCCGCATTGAGTGGGGCGTGGGACGGTGTCGTCGAGGTTGACATGCCATCGTCCCGCCGTGCACGCTTTCGGCCTAACGAATTTGGAGACACGGTAGCGCTGGTGCTTGTGCCGCGGTGCTGCTGCTGCTGCTGCAGGGACTTGGAGGACGAGCGAGAAGATGGCATGAGCTTTGCATATGGGCAGAGGGGGATACAGCCCTGGCCTACCCTTATGGTCGGTCGCAGGAGCACGAAGAGAGACATGGACGGAGACGAGGGAGGGGAGGGGGGATGGGCTCGTAGGTACATTCACGTGAAGACCGGCCAAGACACGCACTCCCGTCACGGCGAGCGTGGGCTTGCAGGTCAGTGTGGCTCATGCAGAGATGCATCACTGGACGACGCGAGAAGAACAGCATCCGCGCTGACCAGGCGGGCTCGAGGCGATGGGGCGCGAGAGGGAGGGGGGACGGGTGCGTGAGTGCATCTGCGTAGAAGCACACACAGGCACACGACGAGGGGTTCTAGCAAGGCAGACAGGAGGCGTACATCTAAGCGAAGTGGACAGCGGCCGTCACTAGCTCGTGCACATCTATGAGAAGACGCACGCACGCGCACTACAGAATAGGAGGCCTGTCAGGGAGTACAGCGAAACGACAATGGCAAACACGCACGCACACACACACACACACACGAAGGCCACTCCCCGGAGAGACTCGAAGGGAGCGATGGCGCCGATGACCACAACGATAGAGAGAATAGAGGTGGGCAACGCCGCGATACTGACTGAGGACAGCGTAGATGATGAGCGCACGCACATCCATATGCACAAGGGGACTCTTTCTGTCGCCTGTTGACGCTAGGATGCACGTCACCCACGCGACCGTCAACGAACCCTCTTCCCTCTGTACCCCGCCTCCCCTCTCACTGCGGTGGGAGGGGCCCGCTTCGGTGTGGGGTGGAGGGGCCTTGCTGTCTCTGTTCCACATTGACCTCGCACCGTTCGCTGCAGCCGCGCCTCTGCACCGACTTGCCGGGAGAAGGGGAGGCGCACGGTGGGGCCATTGACGCCGTCTCTGCCGCGTCTGGCGATGCCGACGCCTCCTCTGGATCGTGGCGTGACACTTTTGCTGCTGCTGTTGTCGACGATGCTGAGCTGCGCATCTGCAGCAGGGCCAGCAGCTCCGGTGGGAGAGAAGGCCGTTGGTGATGGGAATGTGCTAGAGAAGACGAGTGAGGTGGCGCACTAGTGGAGGCGGACGGCCCCGTCCTCCGCGGCGGCGAGGCGATGAAGGTGGTCATGAGCGGCGGGGACGTGGAGGAGGCGGACGCCAGCGGCTGAGAAAGGGCCGCGGGGAAGGCCGGGCTAGCGAACAAGCGCAACTCGTCGGCAAGAGTCGGCTGCGGCGCCGTTGCAGAGGCTCTCGACTGCGCTGACTGGGGCTGCAGCACGAGGAGTGCTGATGTGCGAGAGCGGCCGCTGCCGCTCGTGCGACGTCGACGGCTGCTGTTGAGGGGAGACGGAGAAACAGCGTCGATGCGTCCGTCCAGTGGCGTGGAAACCACCGCCGCATGCTCCAGCCCTGCCCAGACGGGCGTTGTCGCCAGGGCGGACGACGGTGAGCGCAGTACCGAGAAGGACAGGGCACGACTCGTGTAATGGCGCCCGCCGACGTCGTGACAGCCGCCTCCGAAGCTGCCACTGCCAAGGCTGGGGCTACGACGAGAGGAGCCATGCAGGCGCAGCGGTCGCTGCGCCGCTGCGCCCGCGACTGAGGTAGAAGGGAGAGAGCAACTGCTGAACCCGTCTCGCGTCTCGCCGTGTCGCAGTGGGGCCTGTGTGAACTCGGTGGACGAGAGTGAAGGCCGCCCACTCGGCGTACGAGGGGCCAATGGCGAGAGCAGCAGGGGCGACGACGTCGGCTGCGCCCACGACTGCCGCGGCGAGGCGGCGCGCGGGTTAGACGGTAGCAACAGCGAGCGGCGACTGCTTTTCACCGTTTCTTCGCCAAGGTCACCGCGACGGAACGCATCATCAGGGGATGCAGCGTAGGGTGGCGGGGGCGCACGGTACTGTCGCTGCTGGCCTGGATGTGAGAGAGCCAGCGCCACCGGGGTAGAGGACGCCGTTTGCCAGCACTCGGCGCTACTGATGTTGCTGTTGGGGCCGGCGACGGAGGCGATAGCACTCCCGAACGTCAGCCGCTGCGGCGCTACTGCTAAGGCTTCGCTTAAACCACTGCCACTGCTGTATGTGCGACTGAGACGCTGGGAGCTAACAGATGGGGTGTGAATACCCATGGACGAGTATGACTGTCGCCGACGCTGGCGATCCTGCTGCTGCTTCCGCGGCGCCCACGAACGTCGCTGCGCGACCGCACTGCCGTACACTCCACTGCTTCCGGCGCGCATGCGTCGACCTTCGTCGTCTCCGCTGAGTCCGAAACCACCGCTGGCACGGGTCCCACCCTCACTACCTGGAGAGGTCGCCGCTGCCGCGAGGAAGAAGCTGAGCGAGCCGGTCGAGTACCGCAAGGGCGACGAGGGAGACGAGGACGGCGGCTGTTTAGGAGAGCAAGCCAGGCTGTATGTCTTGGGTGCCTTCGCCCTCGAGCCGCCTCGCGCATGCGTGTGGCGTGTGACGCGGTCGAAGAGCTGCATCTCTCTCTCCCGAGCGCGCGACAGCCAGTTCGCGCCGCCATCCCCAGTGGAAGGCGCTGCGTTGTCGCCTCCCGCCCCACCAGGTGTTGCTGCCGAGGCGGCTTCCGAGGCAGTTGCCTTTGACGCGGTCATGTCCACACCAGCAGATGCCTGCGCTGCCGCAGGGAACGTATAGGCAAGGGATAGACGCGTTGGTGTCATGCTGCTGCTGCCGCTGCCGCCGCTGCCGCGCACATGCTTGTCATCGCTGCCCGTTTCCCTCTGGTGGGCAATAGGCAGATATTCGTGACCCTCACCGCTGCTGCTGCTGTTGCTCTTGCAGCTCCTATTTTTCGTGGCGCGCGAGCACGGCGTCGCCGTGAACCACGTGGACGCCTGCAACAGTGACTGCAAACGCGTCTGCGCTGGGGTGGAGAAGATGGAGAGTAGAGAGGACCGCGACGAAGACTCGGCCGGGGTGGCGGGGAGGCAGGCCGTCGCCGCGGCCGCGGCCGAGGAGCTCGCGGATGTGTGCGAGGTGGTCGTGGCGACTGCCGCTGCGGCATTGCGGTGGTCACCGCTGGTGGCGCTACCCCACGCAACAGTGCTCGCCGTCGAGGCGTGCAAGCGCCGCTCGTCTGCGGATAGTGCAAGGCGCCCGGTAACTCGGTGCGGTGTGCAGGCTGAAGGGGCGGCTCTGGCGACGGAGGCGGTGGTCCGGCACCGGCCATGCGACACGACGAGCGGCGAAAGTGTCAAGGCTGACAGGCTACTGTCCGACACCGCCGCCGCCGCCTCCATGCCCGTCACACGACGCATGGCCGTGTGGTTCTGAGAGGGCGGACTAGATGATGTTGACGCAGTGCTGTTGGAAGGAAGGCTGTTGTCGCCATCGTCACCGAGAAAGGACGGCGCGGGGCATCGATGGCCGCCGACCCCGGAAGTGTAGCGACATCGGACGGCATCCACATGTGTCTCGCCCCCGAGTCGCGTCTTCTGCGCCTCAACAACGTGAGCGTTGTCGGACTCCTGGAAGGCCTCGCCGACATCGTTGCCGAAGGTCGCTGAGCCATCGCTCGCGTGGTCGGGCGAGAAGGAGAGACATAACATGTCGGACAGAAAAACCGTCGGCGACGTCGTGGCGGTCAGCGCCTGAACGTGGACTGAGCTGCCGGCCTCCGCGACCTCCTCAAACGCTGCGTCCATGTCGATGCCGCCGGCCTTCGTGTCGGTGCGAGCGTGGCGCGGCGCGAGTGACAAAGACGAAGACGATGACATGGAGGCGGTGCAGGAGAAGGGCGGCGGCCAGGAATCTTGACAGCTACGACGGCCGCGCGCGAGGTCGTCACCACCGCCACCCACTAACGCCGCCCGCGCTGAAATCTGGTCCCGTGACGCGGCAGCGCCTGGGGTGCTACTGCTGCGCCGACTGCGGCTCTTATCGCCGGTACCGCCGCTCGTTCCAGGGCTGGTTCGCCGCACGACAGGCGTGTCCATATCGAACGCGCCAGCGTTCTCCTCCAGCACCCCGTCCCAGTACGCCTCCTGCGTGCATCGCTCATCATCAAAGTCGTCGCGGGACTCCGGCTTCCGGGCTCGATAGCCATCGGTGCCCCCATCCACTGCGGCTGTCACTGCCGCCGCGTCTCTCCCGTGCGCCGCAGGACTGTTTGTGCAGCTCACTCTTCGTTGGAAGGATGCGCAGGCGGAGACGGTTCGACTGCGACTGCCCTGACACCGAGTGCTCTCTGCGCCGCACACCTCTTCGCTCAGCGGCCGGCTCGACAGGGAGTCATCTGTGAGTGCTCTGAGCGGCAGTGAGGGTCGACACGAGAGGTTCACCGAGATCGAAGACGAAGGCCTCGCCATGGTGCCGTCTACATCGACAACGCCAGCGGTGGCGAAGGCCGAGGAGGCGTGCAGAGAGGCGCTGGGCTCATCGCGATCGGCCCTTATGGACGGCGAGGAAGGCATGTGGGCCGTGCGCTCGCTGGCCGACACCGCCGGTGGTGCTGCAGATCGCGACACGGCGTCGGAGGAGGCGGGCGCGGAATACGACGTACGAGAAGTGAGCTGCGACGCGAATGCTGTGTAGCGGCTGTGGGCATCTTCCTCCGCGGCCGCTGCCGGGGACGGCGACAGTTGCTGATGGTCGCGGGGACCACGCTGCGCGGCGCCGGGCTGCGGCCGCCGCCTGTGAGCAGATGCTCCTCTCCGCCACCGCGATGAGTTGTCCTGTGGCTGCGGTGACGGCGAGGTGCTAGCACGGCTGCACGCTGGTGTGCAGGCGAGAGGCAATCCCCGAGCCGCGACGACCGAGTCTGCACGAATCCCCTCCGTGCCATCATCTGTGCTGGCTCGGTGGAACGGGTAGGGCGCAGCGGCACCAGGTGCTCGCCCTCCTCGTGGTCCCACACTCGCCGGATGATGTGCGTCCGAAGCGTCTGAGGCGAGAGGCAGGGGCTCCTCTGTGTGTTGGTGCGGCCTCCTTGTGTCGCCCTCGCCGCCGCCGTCAGCACCGAACATGAGTCGCTCGACCTCACGCTGCCGAGCCAGAGCGCGTGGAAGCTGCTGCTGTAGTCGTTCCTGTGCGTCAGCCTCGTCGTGGGCGCCTGCAGGGCCGACCACGGCCACCCCCGAAACATCCTGGCCACCGCTCATGCGCTGACGTCGGTGCCACGAAGGAGGTCTGCCCGACTGCTGCACCTCTGTCATGGATGTCTCACCTGGCGTGTCGCCTCTGTCGGCAAGATGAGGTGAGTCGTGACATACGAGGCTGTGTCGGCGATCGGTGCTACTGGGCAGCGCGGTTATCTCCACCGCTGCCGTAGCGATCGGCAGGGTCGGAGAGGGGCGGATGGAGCTGGCGGCGAGCGAGACGAGTGAGACGCTGGCGCGCGGCACTGAGGTAGACGCTGAAGAGGCGTCGGTGGGCGACGGTGGAAGGTCCGCCGGGGGGTGCAGGGATGCGGACAGGACACGACGTGCCGTCGGCCGGGGCGCAGCGTCCTCCGTGTGCGGTGTGTGGGCGACTAGGGTGTCGCCGTAGTCGTCCGAAGGCGGCCCAGCGTGTGGACCCGGAAGAGAAATGAGTTGCGTGCTGCCGCTGCGGCCGACGCGGTACTGCATGTGCTGCGGATTTGGCCGTGGCGGCCGCTGATGGTGATCTACCGTTCCTACAGGGCTTGACGGCGCCGCCGTCACCCGCGCCATTGCCGCAGCCACCGACTCTGGGACGGGACGCTCCACGACAGCGAGCCCCTCCTCTGAGGAACGTGCGGGAGGAGCCGCTGAGAGGTCTGAAGACGCCCCAAAGCGTTCCGCGTCATGCCCACGACCGTCGAGTACCGTGTTCAGAGAAGTGTCTGCTGCTGCTGCTGCGGACGGGAGAGGGGTGCGAGTCGTTGTCCAGCCAGCAGCATTAGGAGGGGAGGTGGCATGCACTTGTTTTGCTCGTGGCGAGTCGGGTGCGAGGAGCGGCACTGGGTGTGATGCGTGGAGGCGAGCAATCTTTTCACTCTGCTGGCGATACAGGGTCACGAAGAGGGCGGTGTAGTCGAGAGGGCAGCTGCCAGAGTGCGGAGTCGGCAGCAAGGTGCGGGTGCAACCGGTACACACGACCTCAAACTGAGGCGGCGGCGCTGAGCTGCTGCTCTCCATCGCCACAGTCGCCATTGCTATGCGTTCGTAACGAGGTCCCACGACGCATATGTGCGACCCGAGTGAGTGCGCGACGCGTGTGGGTGCTCCCCAGGTGCGCGTGAAGACATCGGGGGTTAGGTAGTCGAGAGGATTCATCAGGTGGAGCTGAGAGAGGAAGAGAGAGACAAGAGGAGCGGCGGGGACACCAACCCACTTGAGGAGGTATTCAGCTGCGTGGTAATGGGAAAAAAGGGGGAGAGGTGGTGGTGGTGTGTGTGTGTGTGGGAGCAGGCAGCCAAACAGGAACACCTCACGACGAGAAAAGGACGGTCGCGCGATGGCGACTGCAACAGTGTACAAAAAGCGGCACAGCTCTGAGGGGTACAAAAAAAGAGTGTGTGCCTGTGTATGTGCGAGTGTGAGAGGCGCAGGGAGGAGGAGGGGCCCTTTGTGGCACCCGTATGTCGCTAGACGGCCTGGCGATGAACTGACCCGTCCACAGCGCACGGTGACCCTTGTCTGCTTGCGTAGCTGCCTGCCTGCCTCTTTTCGTTCCCTGCGTGCGTGGCCTTTGGCACGTGAGCGAGTTCGGTGATGCCCTCCGCCTTCCGCCCTGCCCCCGCGCGCGCTCTCTCTCTGCCTCAGTGGTTTCTGTGGGCGCAGAGAATAGGGGAAAGCAGGTGATGTCTAATGGTAAAGAACGGTAAAGGAGAGTGAAAAAAAAAAGAGGGGCGAGCGGCGATGGTGGTGAGAGGACGGGTTGAAGAGCAGCTGTTGCTGACCCGCTACTTCCTCTCCTCCCACTTCTCTCTCTCTCTTCCGAGGCGCCGGCAACACACACGCGCACAGAGCCGCAGGCACGAGAGGCGGTGAGGAGCCTTCTACGGAGAGAGAGCGGCTACCTCGATCTCAAGCCTTACTCCGCACTTGCGCCCTCCCTCTTTGCATCGCGGTCTGTCCCTGTGTCAGCGGTCAGGGGGCCCGTCCTTTGTGCAAAAAAAAAATATCTGCAGAGAAGTCGGGCGAAAGGGGAGAGGGCCTGAGAAGAGGGCGCGGATGGCCGAAAGGGAGCCGATCGCGCGGGCGGGATGGACGTACCGTGAGCGCTGCGAAGACAACGAAAAATAGATCACACACACACACACAGGCAGGTGGGGGGAGAGGCGTCTGCGTCTGCGTCTCTCTCTCTTTCTCTCTGTGTGTGTGTGCGCGTGTGAAAGTGAGTGTGTGTTTGCCTGCTGACGGGTTGTGTCGTGTGGTCTCTCCGTCTGTGGGGAGTGTGGTGCGCACGTGCAGCTGGTCGTGCAACACCGGCTACTGCTGCCCCCCAAAACGGGAGGATGTATGGCGAGAGCGCAGAGGGGTGGGCGGGAGGAGGGTCAAGGTGGCAACTTGAAAGGCACGCGGAACTGAAAGAGTCCAGTCAGCATACAAGAGAGCGAGCGAGAGTGAGGGTCGGAGGGAAAAGGGTACGGGGAGGCGCAGCACAGATCCTCTTGCGCGCTTCCGCCCCCCTTTCCCCTCCCCGTACACACTTGCGCGAGTGACGGAGTGCAGTGGCGTGCCGGAGCGGCGCGGCTCACCTCTTCAGGAGCGAAGCAGTTCCATGAGCGCCTCGACACCAGTAGAGAGTCGGACGAAAGGGAAAGGGACATTTCAAGAAGGAGAGGGAGTCGGTGGGCCGGCCGGTGGGTGCGCTGGAGGGCGCAGAGGATGATGGTGGTAGTGTGTCGATGATCGAATAGAGAGATGCGAGCAGGTGTGTATGTGTGTGTAGAGGTGCTGCTGCGGCTGATGATGATGACGGTTGCGGAAGAACGCACACCCCCTACACACACCCATTACACGCATCACTGCCCCTCTTCTTTTCACCTCTTTCCGTTTCCCCCGTCACTGCCACGCCATTGTGTGTGTGTGTGTCTCTCATTAGCGAGGCTGTAGAGAGAGAAAAAAAACTAAAGGAAAAGGGCAGCGGCGACGACGGCAACAGCGAAGGCAGAGAGTACGCCCTCCCCCCTTCCCCTCCCCTCACCGCAAACGAGGGGGGGAGCGGGTGCACACACACACACATATGTGCGTGTGTGCGCGTATAGGGATACGTCCAGAGGTACAAAGAGGTGCACACCAATACGGACCGAAAAAAGAAGAAGCAATGATGTGAAGAGTTGTATTCATTGCTGCCTTACGCTGTTCAACGGGTGGAGGAGAGGCGGGGGGGGATAGAGAGGTGTGTGCGTGCGTGGTGTGTCCGTGTCTGTGTCGGAGAGGGTAAGGAAAGGCTGAAGGGAGGTATGGACTGCACGGTCACACGCTGCTTGTGACATGCGCCGTCTCTCTCTTCGTAGAACCGCCGCCGTCCTTCATGGATTGGTGCTGCATGGAGCACCGCGACATCACCAGCCACTCCCCCTGCCCTTACTTCTATCCTCTCCCCCCGCCCCCGCTTTCCCCTCACGCATCCTTTGCGCCGTTTATCGTCGCCTCCCTTCTCCCTCCCCCTTTCTTTCTCTTTCGTTAGGATTTAGGCCGCCTTCGTCGACCGCTTCGCCGCCTTAAACGGCTGCACTCCCCTGCACAGTGCCAGCCCGACCAACGTGCCGACCAGCGTTGGCTGCCAGTCGAAGTACAGGATGCAGATCTCACCCACCCAGCACGCGTACTTGATCCAGCCGCTAAAGCTATTCAAGATGGCCATGGGTGTCAGGCCGTGATGTACGTACTCTATCACGAACAAACTGGAAACGATGTCCCACGGACCGAACTGCTTCTCTGGGGAGGCCGTGCTGCCGTAGTAGAGGCGATTGCCCAGGAAGATGATCGCGCCTGATATGACGGCGGTGCTGCCGCAGTACATCATTAGTCCGCGGGAGCCGAGCGTGGGGAGGAGATGGTGACACATGGTGTGCAGCAGCATCATCGCGAACGTCATCGCCAGGAAGTTGTTCGTCAAGAAAGAGTGCAGCAGCCACGTCCACGGGTGAATTTGGTTGTCGACCCCCCACTTCTCCAGCCACCAGCGCTCCTCCGTGTTGCTGCCGGTGCTGCAGAGACAAAAGACGGTGAAGATGACGAAATTAATGGCGTTGACACTGTTGTAGATGTGCGGAAAATTAGTGTAGTCGTCGCGCAAGCCACGGATGTGATCTATGAAGCTCCTCTTATTGGCTTCACCCTTGCGGGCATTCTTGTTGCCCCTCGCGGACGAGCCGCGCTGCGCATCGCCGTCCTCGCCCACGCCCTCTGTCTTCGAGTTCGACTCCGCACCCTCTTTACCGGTGCCCTCGGCGCCGCCGTCGTGCTGCGCGTGACCCGTATTCTGACCCTTCACGCGTATCCAGCGATACTGCATGGCGGACCGAGAAAGAGGGGTCGGCGCGCACAGCCGTGCCCCTCGCAGGAAGGCCGGCGTCGGCGTTGCAGCGAAGCAAAGAGGGCTATGGCGAAGGCTTGAAGACGAAACGCGGAGCTGGCGCTGAGGAACCACTATCGTTGCGAACGCCGTCGATCGAGTGGCGGGTAGACAAGCAGGAGCTGTCTTCATCGCTACACAGACGCAAGGTAGCGACGAGGCGGCGCTTGGGCGACTCACACGCGGCAGCGCGGCCGCGGCGACGGCTGTTGCAACTGCACCGACATGGTGGAGGCGAAGCATGTTGCTGCTTTTCGTTAATGTGCGGTTCCAGCTACCGCCCGTGCGGGGGGGACGCCAATGAGTGCCGGTGCAGGTGAAGAGACAACAGCGAGGGGGCGGGGAGGAGAGGGGAGGGGAAGAGGCAAGGATGATGGAGAGGCTCTGTGGCGAGATGGGATACAGGGCGCAAGAACAATGACGCCCCCCTTCGAAACGGGGAGAGGAGTCTGTGTGGGCTCATCGGGAGGCGTGAAGGTGGCAATGCGAGACCAGCGCTGCGGAGGACCTGCGCTCAGAGTTCCGCTTCCACCACAGATGCACTCTTACCCCCCCCCTCCAACACAAGAGGAGGCGACGCTCTCGTGCACTGGTTGGGCATTGCTTTGGCCGAGTGACGTTTGAAGTGGAGTGTGCGCGACGCGTCATCTAGAGGAAGGGAGGTGATGGAAGCAAGCGTGCTGAGGGAGAGAGAGGGAGCGCGAAAAAAAAAGAAATGGCGGTGCGAGAGTGGATGAGATAGGGGCCGATCCTCAGCCATCCAACGGCACGCCAAAACACCGACGTGTGCGTAGATGCACCGACACATGTGCAGCCGTGAATGTGAAATGGGGACACCACGCCATGAACTACGCGCCGAAAACGGCGGGCATGTGAGGGGGGAGATGATAACTGCTCGCAGACGCCGCCCTGCCAGCAAGGGTGGCGTCGCGTTCGGCTCGCTGCTGAGACTGCCGTCGACGTCCAAATGAGCTGCCACGTCGCTAATCTTCCCCAACCCCCCCTTTTTCTTATTGTCGTCGCAGCCTCCTCGTATTATTCGTTGCAGACGCCTACCAGTGACTTCGAAGGAGGACGGGGTGATGGGCAATGGGTCTGTGGTAGAGTGGGGGGGGGCTGCGCGACGGGCGCGACTGCCACGGCTGCGCACATGAACCGATGCGTTCTGCGCGGTACCCGCTGCACCGCACGCGGAGGACCGTCCATTGACCCAAATACCCCCCTGCCGCTCATGTCGAACAGATTTGGCGGCCGAGTTACCGACGCCGTCAGTGGCAGCTGTGCCTCTCGTCGAGTGAGGCTCTCTCCCAGAAAGTGGCGAAGGCCAGCCATCTCTCTCTGACTGCTGCTGGCTCAGCCCCGACGGACACTCGTCTCCGTGAGGACGCAGGAACGGTGAGAAGAGAAAGGGCACAGTCTGTGCCGCCACAACGGCACGCAGTGCGATGACCCCCCCTCCCTCCGCTACCGCAACGTCAGCAGGATGTGCATCCAACGACGGTGAAGGACAAGGCCTCCGCACTGCGATGCGTGTGAGGTGCCATGTGAGGAAGGAGCGGTGCGTGCACGCGCACCTCTAATCGCTCAAGTTGTGCTGATTGCAACGGAAGCTGTCTCCTGCACTGCCTGGAGAATCGACCAGAAAGCACTCCGGCGCTGCTGTGCTCGTGCCATCCTTTTGTTTCGCCCCGTACGCTGCGTCACGGCGCACGATCGCCTGTTCCCGAGGCTCCCTCCCCCCATCACCGCTATCAGAGGCTGCTAAGCGACGCTGCCGCTCGTGTGGCAGCGGTGATGCCACACGCCGCATGTCGGCTACAGCCCGAGACACGATGCCCGGCATCTCTTCTCGCCTCTGGCTCCGCTGCTGCTCCTGCTTAGCTCGCAGGCGTTGCAGCTGCAGCATGAACCACGCCGGTGGTGACAAGTCGGCACCGCCATCCACATCGGAGGTGTGAACGCTTCGAGGCTCCATGTGGAGAGTGGACCCACGTCGCTGCGCGGACCGGTGATGCCTTCGCCTCTGCATTGTCCTCGCTGCACAACCGCAGCGGCTGCGTCGTGGGTGAGGTTTCCAATGCCGGTCCTCTCCAGCACCGCATAGTGCACGGAGAAGCTCACCGTGCTTTCATCGATCATCCAGTTTTCTGCCCCGCTGGCACAGGGTAGGGTGTCTTGGTGTGGTTGCTCAGAGGACCACCTCGAGCGGGGGCCCAGGGAGTGTCAGGGGCCACTGGTGCCCGTCGGTGCTGTGAAGGGCAACGCAAGGCACGCATCCCATCCGGGAGATCGGGTTCGGTGGGGGCCGCCGTGTCCCCTGATCTCGCCGTGTGGGGCGCACCTTCATCACCTTAGCTGCTGTTGCTGATTGCGCAGCTCTTCCTCTAGTTGACGCACCTGCTTGTGCAGCTGAGCGCCGGTCATCGACTCACGCACCGCAGCCTCCTCTCTACGGCCATTGTTACGCGCGCCGCCGATTACAGGATGGCTACCGGGGCCCCCACCGCGGCTCGCGTGCCTTCTCGTTTGTGCGGCGTGGAGGCTTCACTGACTTCTCCTACGACTGCTGTAGGCAGCGCCGATGGCTGCGCGGCAGAGAGTGCGAGGGGCGACGACGACGATGTGGACAGCCTCAGCGGAATGCGCAGAGATGGCCGATGAATTGCGTCCCGCGTCCTGCACGTAGCGTTACCGGCGTGTGCGCGTGTGTAAGTGGGATGCGTGAGCGCGAGGGTACCCTTCGCTCTACAGAATGCACTGGTCACACCTCCGCCGTCCTCGATGGCATCGACCGGGTATGTGTGCGTGTGTGGACGAGTTGGCCGCGGTAGCGCTTCAAAGGAGAGCGACAAGAGAGGGGGGAGGAGGAGGGCTGAGACTCAGCGCCCGCCCACACAATCAAATATATATATATATATATGGATACACAGAAAACAACGTGGGACGACCGGCAGAGCATGCGCCATTCCTTGCCTACTCACCGGCATCTCTCCCTCTCTTCCCCCTCCGTGTGTACGTGGTGCCCTCTCTCTCTCTCGTTCACACACACACACACACGACTGCACGCAACAAGCATCTCCCTCCCCTTCTCCTCATCTATACGCGCACCACGCATGCCGTTGTGAGTGTCCCCATGACCACTTAAAAGCACACCTTCAGCGCTTTGGCCGCCTCGTCACGCACATCCGAGCAGGGGTCCTCGAGCAGCTGACGCAGAATCTCGAGAACAACGCCGGTGCGCTCCTCTTCGTCAAACCGCAGGGGCGGCAGCACGTCGTCCACGCTGCCTACGGCACGACTCTTTCCACTACCACTGCCGGTGAGGAGAGGGGGTAGAGGCTTGTGCATCAAGATGCTGTACACCACGGTGCCGGAGGGCAGTTCCGGCTTGTAAGCGGACATGGGCGACGACGTTGGCGGGCTGGCGCTTGCCTCCTCGCCATCTTTCGCCTCTAGCAACGGCGCAGGCGTCGTTATGGTGTGCGCCTCGGGCGAGCTAAGAAGCACTTCCAAGATGACCTTCGCCACCACCAAGCGCACGTTCAGTACCGGATCACGGGCAAGTTGATCGAGGAGCGGAATAAAGGCAGCGGTCTTGTCCACTCGTAGACGCATGGCAATGCGCAGGAGGGCGCTACGGCTGAGGTAAGTTTCCCATGCGGGTGCATAGGCACAAATGCGCGGCCAGAGCACGTCATCGACAAGTGAGTTCACATTGAGGCAGCCGGAGACGGCGGCATTGCCGGTGGCGTCGAGGGCGCGGGCTCCGTAGCGCATGCCAAGCTGTCGTCCTGCATTTCCCCCCCTCTCCCTCCCTCCGCTTCCTACCACCGCACTGGTGCCGGCGGCATTCCGGCTGCTCGCGACAGCCACTTGCAGACACATCCGCTCCACAGCATCCAACGCAGCGTCCCGGACCGCCTTGACCTTGTCGAAGAGCGCCGCCACCAGCAGCGTCAGCAGGTCGGTGCGGGCCAGCTGATACAGCGGGTGTGTGTGTGCCCACGCTGCCGCGTCAGGGCCACTTTGCCGAGTCACTGCAGCGGCCTCAGTCACGGGGCCCTGCGCCGCATCGTCGGCGGCGCTATCGCCGGAGACGCGCCTGGCGTTGATGGCGCTGAAGGCCATGGAGCCCATCCGCTGTGCATTGGTATGCCGTCCATGCAACGCGGGTGTGGGTGCAGCGGCGGCTGTTCGTAGCAGACAGCCGCAGAGGTGGGCAAGAAGCACGGCATACTTCTCACGCAACCGCCACAGTTCGTGCTGGGCCAGCTGCCGAAGGCACTGAAGAAGGGCGTCGTAGTGTACCTCGTCGGCGCTCTCGCCACTCAGCATTCTCCGCTGGTCTTCCTTGTCGAAACACTGATGGCTGCGCTCATCGTGTGGGGGTTGCCGCATACGCATCAGCAGCAAGTCCGTGAGCTGAGAGACGAGGGCGAGCTGCACAGTCGGCCTGTCGTCCGTCATCAGCCGCAGGAGCGCATCCGTGTTGGAGTAAAGGTAGCGAGCCCACACAGTTGCCTCTCCTTCCTCTGATGTGGATGCGGAGGAGGCAGAGCGTGCCAGCGGCGACGGATCTGCGACCGCCAAGGCGCTCAAGGTTCGGGACAGCCCCGCGAGGGCCCTGGCTGAACGGCAGCGGACGCGTGTATCGCCGTCACTGGCAGCGGCAAGGACGCGCCGCGCGGTGGCGTCCAGCAGCTGCAAAAGCGCCTCACGTAGCGAAGGAAGCAGTGAGGACTCCCGCGACGAGGTGCTTGTCTTCGTGTGCGCTTGCTCCCTATGAGGACCGGCTGAGGAGCTTACCCTCAGCGCCGCTTCCGCTGCTACACCGAAGCACCGCATCGCGCACTGGGCTGCGATGCAGCGCACCTCGACCTCCTCGTCATCCACCAGGTCGTTCAGCGGCGCCGCCCCAGAGCGTGGGGCAGGCGTATAAAGAGAGGCGAGGAGGTGCATTAAGTGTGACAGCCAAGTTCGTGCGCGCAGCTGGTGCGCTGTCGGCTCCGGAGTGGTCGACAGCTTCTCCTCATTGGCGAGTTCAGACATGCGGGCGAGGAAGAGACAGGCCGTCGCGACCAGTCGTGGCAGGCGCTGCGCTATCAACCACCGGGTCTTCCAGCTCGCGTAGCGCGGCACCCAGCGAAGGCAAACGGCGAGAAGGACGAAGAGCTGCGCGCATACGGCGTCGAGAACGTGCGATGGGGGTGCGCCGGCGTCATGCGCTGGTGCTGAGAAGCCACGGTGCACACCAGTCTGCGGTGTGACAGAAAGCTGTACCGCTGCCTCGGCCGTTAGGCGCTGCACTGCGTCCAGAGCGGCTTCAAGGAGAGCGAAGTCTACGGAAGCGGGACTCTCCTCCAACATGGGCAGCGCTTCTGCGGCGGCGGTGTCGAGCTCTAGTAAGCTTCCTGCGGCGGTCATCGCAGACCAGAGAGCCGGTGCCATCATGGTGGGGCCGGCAGGATCGACTAGGGGCATCGGCGGCGCTGGCGATGGCGCTGCTGCCTCTTCCCTCGCGTGTTTCTCCGACGTCTCGAGGCCCTTTTCCGCCCGCTGCTGGAGGTCGATGGCCACGCGAAGCACATGCAGCAACGGGGGAAGGGCGCTGGGCGGCACCAGCACTTCCATGAGGAGTGGGCACACCGCCGAGAGGGAGAAGATGGGGGCGGACGCGCCGCTGGCGCTCGCATTCGGGGGCGCGCGCGCAGCCGCGGTGGGGTGAAATATGCTCAGAAAGTCGACGCAAAGCGGCAGCGCTCGCAGCAGCGTGCGACGCACAAGTCGGTGAAGATGAAAGGCGGAGGCGGCGTTGATAGCGCCTCGCGGCCACTTGGCGCCGCCCTTCTCTATCGTTCCGTCAGCGGGGGAGGCTGTCGCCATCAGGAAGGTGGCATTGCCAGGCATGCTCGCGGCAGGAGAAGGGACCGCACCCGCGAAGCTGACGTCCCACGCGCTGAGCGAGGCGATCCGGGACTCGCTTGGGCCGGGGCCAATCTGCAGCATCATGCGGCCACCATCCAGGTCGACTTTCATGAGAACGCGGTGGCGCAGCAGAAGCTCTGACAGCAGCACCTGTGCCGTGACCAGAGCCGAGCGCAGGACGCGGCTCGCGCTGTCCGTCAGCGTCTTCATTGAAGAGGGCGTTAGGGAGCGCGGCATTGGCACGGCGCGCACGGAAACGGCGGCGGCGACGCAGTATGCCACGTGGCGGCGCGACATGCGGTACATAAACGTCTGCAGCGCCGCTGTGGTCAGGAGCGGTTCAGCCGGGACGCGTATCCCTGACCATGCATCCGCATCCGCTCCCGCATCGATAGCGGCCACCTTGCTTCTCAGAGGGGAGGAACAGGGACTGACGCCGCTGGCGTGGCCCGACGTGGCCCTCTGCTGCTCCTGCTGTTGCTGTTCGGCTTCCCACAACACTGTTTGGACGGCATGCAACAGCCCGCTCACCGTCTCCACCGCCACGGCCACCGGGCCGGGATACGGCGACTCAAGAAAGCCCTGAAGCGTCTTGAGCAGCGAGCGCCACCGGCTACGCAGCGCATTGCGGCGCTCATCGCAGCACAGGTAATCGAAAAGGCAAAGGCTGTCGTCCGCGTGCAGTCGCGTCGGCCTCGCCATGCCCACATCGCTGCTAAGAGGGGAGGCAGTGCTGGCGGCCGCTGGCGGAGTCAGCGCGTCCGTCCACCGAACAAGCCCCGATACCAACGCCCGCGCTCGCACATTGACAGTGAAGAAGTCGTCCCCGCCGCTGCTGCCGGTATCCGAGGCGTACGCGGCACCGTACAGGTCGAAATCGGCACTGGAGAGCGGCAGGCAGGGCGCGGGCGGCACCCTTCGAAGCGCCTGTCCGTTGTCCACACGACGGCGATGCCTGCGGAAGCAGCGAAAGGCTGCCAGGGGGCTACTCGCAAAGACACCGTTGCCGCGGCTGCAGCTTCCACTAGCGTCACTCGCCCCAGCGGCACCCGCACCGCTGCAGAGGGAGGCGAGGCGACTGCTGCCGTCAAAGCACCACGGCCCTGTGAGGGAGGCGTAGCTCCCACTGCACAGAAACTGGACGGACTCGTCTTCTATGGCGAGCGCGTAGCAGCGCTTGCGAACGTCCTCCTCCGTTGGTGCAGGAAAATCAGTCGGCAGAGTTTCTGACAGTGAGGCGCTCGCGTCCTTGCTGTTGATGGTGGTGCTGCACGTAGGTTTGGGGTCCAGTCGAGCTCCTGCGCCCATAGAGGGCGACGCAGTCGCTACGGCGGCCCTCGTTCTCATGCTGAGCATGTGCTTCCTCTGTAGCTGTTTCCACACCGCTGCGGCAAGCCGCACGGTCGGCGCCGCGCCGTCACCTGTGTCGCTGTTCTCTACAGGGTCGGCATCCCCAGCCGGGTCACTATCCTCGTTTTCTAAGTAGTCTGCCTCTGCGTCGGCCGCCATCGACGTGGCTGTAACCGCCATGTCTGCTTGCAGCACGGAGAGCGGCACGTACTTGAGGTCCCAGCTCTCCAGCGTGATGTCGCGCTCAAGTGCCACCCCGAAAAAGAGGTGGGGGATCACCACCTGTGCTGTGAACTGCCGCGTCTCCTCTGCACTGCTGGCGGCGAGCAAGGCGCACACCGGCTGCACATCCTCGACGGACAGAAACGCACCAAAGGTGTTGCCACGTGCGCTGTGGGAGGTGCCGGATGCGGTAGGTGAGTTTCCGCTAGACCCCAGTGTTGTAGGCCCCAGCGGCGTGCGACGAGGCAGCGTCACTCCGAGCAACGCCATCCCTGCCACCAGCGCCAGCTGCGCGTCGTCTTCTTCCACGCATCGCAGCAGGTACGGCACAATCTCCGTTTCCACCCAGCGGCTTCCAAGCCTGTGACACAGGTGCGGCAGGAGCAGCACCGCTCGATAGCGGTCCTGCTTGTGCTCCCGCGGCTCCCTGGAGAGGTCTTCAGCATCACCGGCCGAAACCAGCGCCGAGCTGACGCCGCCGTCCTCATCGTCCTCGTCGAGTCCGCGCACCGTGGCAGCGTCGCCGCTTCGATTCGGCAGTGGCCAGTGGATGAGATTCTCCAGCACCGCCAGCGCCACAACGCGGTTCTCCATCGAGGCTGAAATGCTTGCCACAATAGGGGGACTGTGTGCGAGTCCGTATGGCTGTGGTGCACTCTTCTGCACAAGAGTGAGACAGTGATAGAGAGAGAGAGAGCGCGAGAGCGAGGGCGAGACATGAGTGGGAGGTGAAGGAGAGTCGTCTGCGCGTTGGAGCAAAAAAAAAGAAGTCAGACGATGTCGCAGAGAGAAAGAGAGAGAGCGAACCTGCGCACCGATCCAAAGGGGAACATGCAACGTGCACCCGGTGAGGAAGAAGTCGCGTATGGGCCAGAGAATCCGCAGCGTTCCCACGCATTGACAGCACCGGTGACCTCATCGGGCAGACATTTACCCCCTCCCTTTTTTTCTTATTATTGCTTCCGTCTCTTACGCTTCCTCACTTGTCTGCGGGTAGCGCTGCGCGGGTGGTGGCAGTGGCGCACGACGCTGTTCAGGGGACCGCCCCAGTTGTTGCGGCTGCTGCACTCGTTTAGCACCCCCTCCTCCTCCCTCTCCGGTGACGCTCCTCCGACATACACAAATCTTCGCTTTTTTTTCTTTCTTCCTCTTCCTCTTGTCACCGTCTTTTCGTCGCACTTGACAGGGGCAAACACGTCGATGGATGAGGGGTGAGGGCAGGGGCCGGGAGGGGGGTGGGATGGATGGGAGCGCGATGAGGCGTACGCCAACGGTATCGCCCATGCACGCTCCGAAATATATAAAATATATTGCTACCTGACACCCTCTCCCCCGGCTAAGGTTTAATCGGTTACACTCGTGCTTACTCGATACGCTTCACTGTTACCTCTTCCTCGCGTTGACATCTCCCCCGCCCCGCCCACACACACACACACAAAGAGATGGCCAGATAGATAGACACAAGGCAGGGCCAGCGGATTACCCGTCTAGCTTCGCGTATTGCAACACCAGGTGCCGGCCGTACAGGTGCGTTGCCTTGAGCGTCTCCAGCGCACGCGCCGCCTCGGCCTCGGAGAGGAACTCGACGAAGGCAAAGCCGCGATGGTTGTTCTCGCGGTGGGAGGAGAAGGTGTGGCTCTTGCGCGGTACACGCACCGTGCGGATCTCGCTAAAGGCCGAGAAGAGCTCGCGCACATCTTTCTCGTTCGCCTCGAAGGGAAGGTTTTTGATAATGAGTTTCTGCGGGTCGCTGCCAGGCGGCACCTTCGACAACGGCGCCGCATTCGAGTCACCGCCACGACGACGAGCGATGACGGCGGCCTTCGTAGGGTCGTCCTCGTCGTCATGGTCATCGCCCGCTCTCGCCTTGACGAGCCCTCCGGTGGTGCCTGCCACACGTGCCTGCTGCTGCAGCTGCACGGTCTGCTTGCTGACGACACACGAGAGGGGGCGGCCTGCTAGGGTCTTGCCATTGATCTTCGACATACAGTAGACGAGCGTGCTCTGATTTGCCAGAGTCAAGAAGGCGCGGCCTTCCTCCTGTTGGAGGACGAGGCGCTTGATGAGCGTGTCTGGCGCACGAGCCAGTCGCGGGCAGGCATCCAGGAGGAAGGCGTGCAGCTCATCCTCGGTGGTGTGGAAGGGGATGTTGGTGAGAAACAGCGTGTACACCATTGCATTGGCGCCCACAGCGGCAGCAGAGCCAGTGATGTCGGCGTCGGCACCTGCGTCCGTCGATGGCCCAGCCGCCAGCCCAAGGTCTGCGGCGGCTGTGACCGCAGCGCTGCCGCCCTCGCCGTCTTCCAGCAGCGCCCCCACCGGTGCCCACTCGAGGAACAGCGGCGCCGTCTTGAAAAGCTTATAGGAGAGTCGCGTGAAGGCCACGCGCGCGTCTTGCGGGTGCGTGTAGCGGAACAACGCAAACGTTCCTGCCGACGGGAAGGCGGATGATTCCAGCACACCGTAGCGCACAAACAACTTCGTGAGCTCCGCTGCGTCGTTGCCGTCCTTCAGCTCGAGGTTTTTCACAAGAATCGTTGTGTTCGACCGCGACTTGAGAAGATTCTGCGTGGCGCTCTCCAGCAAGTCAAAGGCAATTCCCTCGTCACTCAGCACCTGCTGAACCTCGCTCGTCAGGTACGCCTCTGCGATGGCCGCACGGACAGCGGCACCCTTGGCACCAACACCGACCACATCCTCTGACCGCACCCCCAGCCGCTTCGCTACCGTCTCCACGGCGGCGTGACTGTTCATGTACATGGTGTTCCAGATCATCTGCCCGCCCCCGCCCTCCGTGCCACGACGATCCGCCTCACGCTGCTTCTTGAACTGCGAGGACCCAGCAAGATTCGCCCCGCTCAGTGCACCACGGACTCCCTGAGCTGCTGCCGTCGAGGCAAGTGCAGCCTCTCGCTCAAGCACGCGCTTGCTGTGGGGGTCCTCCGCGGCGGCGCTGACGCGGAGGAGGCGACCCATCAGGATGGCACCGCGGCACAACTGAAGCGCCCGCACGGCGTCCTCTGACGAAAAAAAGCGCACGAAGGCGGCACCTTTGCTCTGCCGCGTGTCTTTCGTGAGGGGGATGTGCACCGCCTCGACTGGCCCCACCAGGGAGGCGGCAAACTGCTTCAGGTGCTCTTCCGTGGCGACGTAGGGGATGTTGCCAAGACGAATGCGGCGCGACACACGCGCCATCTCCTCCTGCGCTTCCTGCGTGGTGCCAGTGGCGTCATCGTCGAGCGCTTCCTGCTTTGGCTTCTTACAGGTATTCACCATCGTGGCAGTGGCGGCGATGCCCCCCTCTCCGTCATCTTCGCTGACGGAGCCGCCGTCGTTCGCGTCATCGTCAGGCTGCGGCCGCGGCAGCGCGTCCGCGTCACCGTGCGCCGGGGCACTGGCTAGTCCGGCCAGGAAGGCCATGTCACTCACCTTCCCCAGCGCCTGCTGCCGCGACAGAGCCCGACGCTCCTCCTCTGCCACGCCCTCATCATCGGCCCCTGCGCCTTCCACAGAACGCCTGATGGCTTTCGAGCGTCTCCGCCGCTCTGGCGCCTCCTCGCCTACAGCCGGTGTCTCCTCGACCTCGCCGTCTGCCGTAGCCGTGGGTGGGCCATCTGGAGCCCTGAGCACCTCTGCTGCCCAGGTGGGCCCCTCGGTCGCCTTTTTTCGCAGCTCCACAAACTCACGTTGTCGACGTGCCAGGCCGTCTGCGGAGGTCGCACCGGTGTCGACGTCTCCTTGTCCATCCTCGTCATCACCCCCGCGCGCACGTTTGCGAGTCGTCGCCTGCTCAGCTGGCGCCGTGGAGGAGGTGAGCCCGGAGGCCTGCTCACCGTCGAGGGCGCCAGCTCCCGGCTTGCGCTTGCCCTGCTTGTCACTCTTCTCCCTCTCCTGCTGCTGCTGCTGCTGCTTGCGCCGCTGATTGAGGGTCACGCCGACCTCGTTGAGTCCCTTCGCCAACTCGACCTTCAGCCGCGAGCTGCGGAAGAAGGAATGGTTAAAATACTGCGCGACAAAGTGCCCCGCTGCGGAGGTGCGGAAGCCGACAAAGGCCATGCGGAGGATCGTCTTGGACGGTGTCGCTGCTGCTGCACCTGCTGCGGAGCCAACGGAGCCCTGCAGCTGCTTCTGCCGCCTGTGAGGCGCCCGTTCCAGGGCCGTGGCGGACCTGCGAATAAACTGTACATCGGTGATCTCAAGCAGCGGCGCGTCTCGCGGCGCCGTGCGCAGGAGATGCTGCTTGAGCTGTTCCTCTGTGCAGTCATTCGGGAGATTAAGAATGCGCACACGCGACATGCCGAGACTGTGACCTGTGAGATGCTGCACCGCAGAAATGGCTTGGGAGACGAGAGGGGGAGGGGAGAGAGGAATGGAGCAGGGAGGAGGAGAGACGATAAGGGTGGCCCCACTTCCTCCGCAAACACGCGCACACCGACGCTCGAACCGGCTTGCGAACGGAAACGGCACCAAGGACACCACCGCCACACCTGCCCGCGCCCGCACCTGAGCGCGGTCGGGGTGCCAGTGAGCAGCGCCAGCCGTTACATCTCTTGTCTGAGCGCATGCCTTTCTCGCACGCGCGCACACACACACACGCGCTCTCTGTGGGTATACGCCCCTTTACTATACGCGGGACATGAGGGCGCTTGGCACACGATGAATGAAAGAGCACTTAGCGAAGAACACACACGTCGTCGTCGGAAGCAGAGAACTGAAATACACCACCGCACACACACACACACAGACAGACAGAAACACCGAGTTGCCCCCCCCGATGCCTCCGCGCATATGTGACGTCACCGCCATCGTCTGTGTAACCCAAGAAGGCACGCTCCCATCTTCGCCCCTCTTCGCCCACCCACCCACCCTCCCTCCCTCGTTCGACTGGGGTACACAACTACGTACGCTTATTATGAGGTCCACCGCGGACTGCGAGGCAGTCGCGCCGTGACGGATAGAGAGGGCGTGGGCGAGGGAATACGGCGACGCTCTCAAAGCGTCCACCCTCTCGGGCCGCTGATGTGTGTGTGTGTGCGCTGATTCGCCTTTACCACTCTGAAGAAAAAACAGAGACGATTAGAAGAGCCTTCACTCCCAGAGTAGGCCACCTCTCCGCCACAGATTCTACGCGCCTCGCGCCTCGGTCTGACGCCGCGCCGTCGAGGATCGCACCGACCGCCCCACGCCGCAGGCGACCAGCACCATCACCACCGGAAGGCGTTCGGCGTTGGCAAGGGGATTGGGAGGTGTATATGTGTGTGTGGGGACACACCCCGCCTCGGCTCTGCACACCGCGTGGGGCAGGGGACTGGGGGCAGTACGTACGGAGGTGTCCCCCTGCCATGAAGGGGCGCGCACTCTCGCACGGATACGCTCACGCCGGCGAGGGCACGGCGGCGCAAAGCGCACCCGCCTTTCCGCCCCACTACAGCTTCTCAGCGATGCTGTATGTGCCGATGACCATGATGAGCAGTGCCACAACCAGGTACAGGTAGCAGCGGATGCGCTTGAAGGTGAAGCACGGCGTCGCCAGGAAGATCCTCTTCCAGTACCCCAACTTGTTGCGGTTCTCATCGGGGTGGTCGACGGCGTACCTCACCTGCATGGCGAGGATCGACGGGATGATCAGCACCATGCACACCGATGGCAGCGCGCCGATGAACCCGACAACGGTGTTGACGGCCGAGGTCGGCAGCGCCATGGCCAGGCCCCAGATGAGGAGGTTGATGAGCAGACGAAGGCCAAGGCCGATCCAGCTACGCGGCTTGCGCTTCACCGTCTGGTCGATCAGCTGCATCGCTGACATGAACTGCAGCGGGTATGTGAAGACGACGTTGATCGCAAAGAAGACGCGAACGCTCGTACCCCACGGCGAGTGCTGTATCTCGGCGACAAGCGAGGTGGTCATGGAGTTACCATGGGCCAGGTAGCCCGTCAGACCAAACAGCAGGTACCAGCAGATCACGCCGCTGATGACGACGGTCGACATCATGGGCACCAGCCGCTTCTGCGTGCAGGCGGCGTGCACCGGCAGGATAATGGCAATGCCCTCCAGCACCATCATGTTGTTGGCGAGGTTATTGAACCAGCCCACGGGGATGTGGTTGCCAGCGACGTCGCAGCCCGGGTGGATGCCCGACTGGCTGAGCCGCTGCAGCGAATCCACGAGGCAGCAGATCAGGGTGTAGAAGACACTGACGGTGGCGATGATGGAGGCGATGGCGAGCAGCGAGAGGTTGTCAGAGAAGCAGGTCATGGGGAAGGACAGGATAAGCATCAGTGACACCCACACGTACTTGGAGCCGCTGAACGAGACGAGCTCGCCCATGGTGTCGGCGAACAGCTGCGAGTACATGAGACAGAAGCCGAACTGCGTGAGGCACATGGACACAAACAGAAACCAGCCCAGCCCGGCACCGCACACGTAGCGGCACACCTGCGAGTAGGTCGTCACGTCGCTGCGGTTGATCGTCACCTTCACGTCTACCAGCAGCCGCGTACAGTCGACGACAGCAGCGCCAATGAGGACGGCAAGAATGACCGAGACAACGTAGCCTGCGTCGGGGTAGAAGGTGGGCAGCAGGAACACGCCGGTGCCGACGTTTGCCTTGAAGACGTGGAAGGCAGACTTGTAGATGTTTGTGTTCTCCTTCAGCTCACCAGCGGCGAGGCTGCCAGTCGGGACGTCGTCATCATCCATTTCCACGTAGTCCTGCCCCTTCTCGCCGCCCTGCTCGAAGAGGGGGCCGCCATTGCGCGAGTCGCCGCCGACCTCCACCTCGGACATCTTCACGAACCCCTCAACGAGGGTCTTGTCGTGCCGCTCGTCCTCCATTATGACAAAGGTCTGTGGGCTCTTGTTCCAGGCGCGTGGGCAGGGGATGAGAGGGGTGGTGGTAGTGGTGGTGGTGGGAAAGGTGTGGAGGAGCAGCGCAGGTGTGTACGTGTGTGTGGGTGTGTGGGTGGGGGAGGGAGAGAGGGGGGCGAGCGGGCGGAGATGCAGTCTGTGTAACCCACAGGGGCAAAGAGAGGATGTATATATATATATGTGTGTGTGCGTACACGCGTGGACCGGTGTGTATATCTGCGACTGTGGCGAGTTGTGGGCACGTGCTCGGTAGGCGAATGGGAGTATGTGAGGAAAAAGAGCAGCGCGCGCGTGTACAGACGCCAACGGCGAAAAAGGCTCCAAGATGGAGGGACGAAACAGCAGGGTGGAAAGCGGCGCTTCTCTGTGTGTGTGTGTGTGTGGTGAAGCTGTAGCAACGCTCGCAGAGGAGGGGGGGTGAGATGCATGCGCGAAGAAACGTACCGCGGCCACCGTTCGAGGCGTGAGGAACAGGCCCATCGGTTGGGTAGTCGCGCCGTGACGGATAGAGAGGGCGTGGGCGAGGGAATACGGCGACGCTCTCAAAGCGTCCACCCTCTCGGGCCGCTGATGTGTGTGTGTGTGCGCTGATTCGCCTTTACCACTCTGAAGAAAAAACAGAGACGATTAGAAGAGCCTTCACTCCCAGAGTAGGCCACCTCTCCGCCACAGATTCTACGCGCCTCGCGCCTCGGTCTGACGCCGCGCCGTCGAGGATCGCACCGACCGCCCCACGCCGCAGGCGACCAGCACCATCACCACCGGAAGGCGTTCGGCGTTGGCAAGGGGATTGGGAGGTGTATATGTGTGTGTGTGGGGACACACCCCGCCTCGGCTCTGCACACCGCGTGGGGCAGGGGACTGGGGGCAGTACGTACGGAGGTGTCCCCCTGCCATGAAGGGGCGCGCACTCTCGCACGGATACGCTCACGCCGGCGAGGGCACGGCGGCGCAAAGCGCACCCGCCTTTCCGCCCCACTACAGCTTCTCAGCGATGCTGTATGTGCCGATGACCATGATGAGCAGTGCCACAACCAGGTACAGGTAGCAGCGGATGCGCTTGAAGGTGAAGCACGGCGTCGCCAGGAAGATCCTCTTCCAGTACCCCAACTTGTTGCGGTTCTCATCGGGGTGGTCGACGGCGTACCTCACCTGCATGGCGAGGATCGACGGGATGATCAGCACCATGCACACCGATGGCAGCGCGCCGATGAACCCGACAACGGTGTTGACGGCCGAGGTCGGCAGCGCCATGGCCAGGCCCCAGATGAGGAGGTTGATGAGCAGACGAAGGCCAAGGCCGATCCAGCTACGCGGCTTGCGCTTCACCGTCTGGTCGATCAGCTGCATCGCTGACATGAACTGCAGCGGGTATGTGAAGACGACGTTGATCGCAAAGAAGACGCGAACGCTCGTACCCCACGGCGAGTGCTGTATCTCGGCGACAAGCGAGGTGGTCATGGAGTTACCATGGGCCAGGTAGCCCGTCAGACCAAACAGCAGGTACCAGCAGATCACGCCGCTGATGACGACGGTCGACATCATGGGCACCAGCCGCTTCTGCGTGCAGGCGGCGTGCACCGGCAGGATAATGGCAATGCCCTCCAGCACCATCATGTTGTTGGCGAGGTTATTGAACCAGCCCACGGGGATGTGGTTGCCAGCGACGTCGCAGCCCGGGTGGATGCCCGACTGGCTGAGCCGCTGCAGCGAATCCACGAGGCAGCAGATCAGGGTGTAGAAGACACTGACGGTGGCGATGATGGAGGCGATGGCGAGCAGCGAGAGGTTGTCAGAGAAGCAGGTCATGGGGAAGGACAGGATAAGCATCAGTGACACCCACACGTACTTGGAGCCGCTGAACGAGACGAGCTCGCCCATGGTGTCGGCGAACAGCTGCGAGTACATGAGACAGAAGCCGAACTGCGTGAGGCACATGGACACAAACAGAAACCAGCCCAGCCCGGCACCGCACACGTAGCGGCACACCTGCGAGTAGGTCGTCACGTCGCTGCGGTTGATCGTCACCTTCACGTCTACCAGCAGCCGCGTACAGTCGACGACAGCAGCGCCAATGAGGACGGCAAGAATGACCGAGACAACGTAGCCTGCGTCGGGGTAGAAGGTGGGCAGCAGGAACACGCCGGTGCCGACGTTTGCCTTGAAGACGTGGAAGGCAGACTTGTAGATGTTTGTGTTCTCCTTCAGCTCACCAGCGGCGAGGCTGCCAGTCGGGACGTCGTCATCATCCATTTCCACGTAGTCCTGCCCCTTCTCGCCGCCCTGCTCGAAGAGGGGGCCGCCATTGCGCGAGTCGCCGCCGACCTCCACCTCGGACATCTTCACGAACCCCTCAACGAGGGTCTTGTCGTGCCGCTCGTCCTCCATTATGACAAAGGTCTGTGGGCTCTTGTTCCAGGCGCGTGGGCAGGGGATGAGAGGGGTGGTGGTAGTGGTGGTGGTGGGAAAGGTGTGGAGGAGCAGCGCAGGTGTGTACGTGTGTGTGGGTGTGTGGGTGGGGGAGGGAGAGAGGGGGGCGAGCGGGCGGAGATGCAGTCTGTGTAACCCACAGGGGCAAAGAGAGGATGTATATATATATATGTGTGTGTGCGTACACGCGTGGACCGGTGTGTATATCTGCGACTGTGGCGAGTTGTGGGCACGTGCTCGGTAGGCGAATTGAAACAAGCGAAACAGAGAAAAGGAAAGGAAGAGAGCGGTGCGTCGTCGACTGCCCGAGGTGAAGGCACCACACCGAGAAGAGGAGGCACAAGCACAGGCGTACCGACACTCGCCGCAGAGGGACAGGGGTAAAGAGAGGGGATATATATGTGTAGATGTGTCGATGTACCCGAAAAGGAAAGGGGCTGCTGCACGAGTCGGAGGGGGGCGAGAGGGGGGAGGAGTAGAAAAGGAAAAATAAGAAGAAAAACGTCGGAGAACTGTCAAAAGGAAAACATATATGAAAAAGGACAAACAAACAAAGCGAAATGGAGAAGAAAAAAGGGAAAGGTGACGAGCGCAAACAGAACCTGAAGAGGAAGAGGAGGAGGAAAAAAGAGAAAAGGAGAAAGTGAGCCGAATTGGGGGGAGGGGAGAGAGGGGAGGGGAGAGGGGCAGACGCACCACAGAAAAGAGAGACGAATGGCCGAAGGGAAAATAGGGCGATGATTACCGTACGAGGCGCCGCCGCGGCGTGCGTTACTTCGTTCCGTCCTTTCTGGAGTCGTTGAGCACGTAGAAATATAGTTATGGATACGTTGGACGTGCGTGTAGTGCCTTAGCCGTTCTTATGTGTTTGGGGTTGCGTCGAGCGAGGAGGAGAGAGAGGGGGGGCGCAATGGCGCGCGGCGTGTCTACGCAGATGGACGCACAAAGGGCAGCTCAGCTTGTCCGGTGCGCGCTCACGTGAAGGCACCAGCTCTCTGTCCTGGTGGCAGTGAAAAGTAACGCCGCTGTTGATCGATTGTGAGAGGAAATGCAAGAAGGGGGTTAGGCCGGGGCCAGACGGAACGGAATGGCGTCTTCCAAAAAGCCTTGGGGCGCACTCCCAGACCAAGACACCTGTACGCAGCGAGATGCCCGAAACGACGGCAGCAACTCAAACGAGGGGGCGCGAAGAGGATGAGGGCCAGCGTTTGGGTATCTTTGTGTGTGTGTGTGTGTGGGCCAGCCGTGCTAATACATACAGAGGAGGGCGACGTCCGAGTGCATGCACATACAAAATAAAAGAAGCCACTGCTCGCTCAACGACCCGAGGACAGAAAGACAGCGCTTTGCCGCTTGTGCGAACCTCGGTGCACTTCCTCTCCTTCGCGAGACACCACTGGTCGTGATTAAAAAAATGGGGAAAAGAGGGAGGCGGGCGGAATGCGGGGGGGGAGGGGGAGGGATGATGACGGCGTCGATGCGAACGGAAGAGCTCGTAGTAGATCTCTGTACGACTTGAAAGAGCTCCGCTTGTCGGATCCACTTCTTCTTTGGCACCGGAGGTTTGTCAGCGATCGCGTCGGTCACTGAGTGCGTGTGGGGAAGGCGGTGTGTGTGTGGGGGGCGAGTGTGGCGGCGGCAGTGGCGAGTGCGACGCGGAGAGAGAAACGTGTGGATGGTGAAAGAAAAGGGGGAGGGGATAGAGTAGGGGCAGAGCAATGAAGGCACGAGAGGCATACGCAGACGGATTCCGCGACACTGTGTGTGCGTGAAAAGGAGAGCGCCGTTGCTGCTGTTGTGAGCGTATCGATGGATGAGAGGGGGAGCAGAAGCAGTGTGGGGCACGAAGGCGCGCAACAGCACTCCGACGCCCTCATAAAAGCGAATGTGATGTGGGTGCGACTGATCTCACCTCTCAGTCTTTTCAGCCACGACAAGACAGACGTTCCTTTGGTTCCCTTTTTTGTACCTTCGAGAGGGATGCTTGGGGTGGGGGAGGGGCGTTGCGCGCGTGTAGGTGAAGGTGTGATGGTCATCCCATGTGCGATGACGCGACGCGTAACGTGTGCAGCGCCGGCGCGTCACCTGCGGCTCCTTCCGTTTCCACTCCCTCCCCCCTCTACCCCATGGCTCACCCCCCCTTTTCGCCATGCGAACGCGCCGCCATAGCGCTAAACAAACACGAGAGAGCAGCAACGAGATCGACAACAGCGCACATCACCACAATTGAGGCCGCATTCATCGCGCGCCAATACTGTGAGCGCCGGTCAGGTGAAGATGTGACAGTCACAACATTGCGTAGTCGGCACTTCGTGATACACGTCATCGCCAAGGTGCAAGCTGAGCATGGGTTCGACACTGCGATCGGTGGCGCTCGATGGGCGGAGAGAGGCTTCGTGGCGGCATGTGCAGTAGCCAGAGCCCTTCCTCTGGCTACCTCCTTCCAACACAGAAGGACCTAGTACCGTCGAAGGCACGTCTTGAGCTCCTCGACATAGGCTCTGTTGAAGAGCTGTACGGCAGGGGACATGGGGGTGACCGCCGTGAAGGTGACACAGCATGTGAAGCGCACTGTATGGAAGAAGAAGGACAGGAGACACACGAGGAAGACGATCTTCGCAACGAATGCAATAGCGGAAGGGAGCATCTCACTGAGGTGGAGCGCGAAGGCGTGCGGAGGGGGGAAGGGGAGGCGGTGAAGAAAGAAGGGAGGGAGGAGGCTACCGGAAAGACGAAGCCCAGGTGTCTTACCTCTCCTTTGGACTACACCCAAGGACTGATGTAGAAGTGGGGGCACGTGCGTATATATATATATGTATGTGCTTGCTCATGGGAGGAAGGGGGTGGGGTGGGGGAGAGGGAGGGGGGAGGGCGAGCGTGTACGTGCGTAGAGAGGATCGAGGGTGAGGGAGGCCGGAAGAGCGAGAGAGGGACGCGGTGGCTGCCATACTCGCACAGGCGCGCCCGGAGTGTCTGAGAGAGCGAAAAGGCGGATGCACCAGCAGCCGTGATGGACCTCATTCGATACGTCCGCGTCCCGTCCCCGAGAAGGCTTCTCGGGGACGGGACGGGTCTGCCGCTTTGTCGTCCGAGGTCGTTTTCATGGGAGCAGCCGCCTCCGAGCGATTGCAGCGCGCCGCCGCCGCTGTCGCCAGAGGCACACGCACAAGCGCGCTCAGCGAGGAGGGTGAGGGAGAGATGGAGAGGGGGGCCCTCAAGCCTTCCGGCGGCGCTTGTGATCCGGTGCGTTTGGGTTCTCCCTCTCGTAGAAGCGTTGGAGAAGGCGGATGGCTTCCGCCTCGGTGTGGCCTCCCTCGCTCACATAACCTGGCCACCACCCACCACTGTACCCGGCCCCGCTCTCGTCAGCGCTGGGCAAGCATTTCACCGTGTCCGCGATGCGGGACTCACTGGGCTCCGGTGGATCTGGCTGTAAGGGGTGTGGCTGCAAGCGGTGCTGGCGAAGAGGTGGGGTGTGTAGGGCCAAGACGGTGCCGTTGCCGCCAAAGCGTGCGTTGCAGCAGCCAAAGAAGACGTGCGCGATGCAGTTGTACAGCAACATAGCCCCGCACATCACGCATGGTTCAACAGTGACGTAGAGGACGTACTCGGCCAAGCCGGACAGCGGTGCGGAGGTCAATACGCTTTCGCCCCCTTCATCGACCGGGTCGGCCACTCCTTCACTGGAGCGCGCACCTGCGCGGGCACCACCACCCCTCGCTGCGTCGTCCATCAGCTTCTGAGCTGCGATGAACTCGGCGTGGGCAAGAGCATGATGCTGCCGATTCGTTTGGTTGCGACCGCGGGCAGCGATGCACGATTCGATCAGCCCGTCGAAGCTGGGCGAAAGGGTTGCCTGCGGTGATGCACCGGTCGCAGCATCGGCAGCCTGCAGCCTGAGCTTCGCGTACACGCTCTCGTTGACGTCCGTGCGCACCAATACGCAGCCAACAGGGACTTCACCTTCCGTAAGCGCCAGCTCGGCTTCGTTGAGAGCCACGCGCATGAAGGCATCGACGTAGTGAACCGACATCTGCTCAGGAGACCACGACACTTGCTTCTGTTTACCCGAAACAAAGAGCAGTAGGACGAGGAGCCCGCACTGTGTTGTGACCGGGGCGCGAGACGGAAGGAGTTGGGGAGGATCGCCGACACACATTCGCCGCAGTGAAGGGGGATGGGGACAACACAATAAGTGGACGAAGGAACGAAGGGAGGGAGGGGGAATGGAGTGGAGGGCAGCGCTTTGGCCTCGGGTGTTGTGCAAGTAACGGTGGCGCGGTATGGCACATAGGTAAGCTGGAGTCGGCACACTCAGGTGTAGGCGCGTAGTCCGACGAGAGGGAGGTGGTGGTGGTGGGTGTGGGGGGGGGGCGGGAGGAGCGCGCGCGCGCATGCCCAACGCTGCGTGAGCCCTTTCCCTTCGCCTTCTTGTTCGCTGCCGAGGTGGAGGCGGGCGAGAGGCGGCCCCGAGGCGTCCAGCGTGACCTCCGCCAGACGTTCTTTTTTTTTTCACTTTCGCTTTGCGTCTTCTGCAGCAGATTCGCTCTTCAAAGGACATCATTGTTACATGAGAACAAAGGCGAAACAGCCTCGACAGTGCATGGCGCCCACATCATGGGATGGCGCGCACGCGGGTGCATGCAACAGTATGGATAGAGACGGCAGACACTTAAGCTCTAAAAAAGTGTTTCTGTATGCGTGTAAGCTTTACGGGAAAGGAGACGAGAAGGGAGCGCCCGCCCGCCCGCGCGAGAGAGAGCGAGAGAGAGGAGCCAAGAGGTCGTGGCCGGTGGGGGCTCGCACGGGTCCGATGCATGTTTTCTTCGAAAAAAATGTTTGGCTGTCTTTATTCGCTATTTGCTCAGGGGGGTTGGCGATGCGCGTGGCTGCGTCTCCTCCTTTCGGTACAGAGGTTTCCACCCCCCCCCCCCCACACGCCGAAATCCAAAGCGCGAAAGCGAGGGCGAAGCAGCGACAGTACCGCAGCCCGAAGTAAAGAGACGAAATGCGGCAAACCTGCGGAGAACACATGCCGCGACAACAGCGACTGCCCCCTCCACGGGAGGGGAGAGAGAGGAGGGGGGAGGAGGCTAAAAAAATGACAGACCGACAACAGCAGCAACCGCACGTTTCGTCTACGTCGAACACACACATGTCACTTGGGGGTCTGGGAGGTAAGCGCATTGGTGTACAGATGCACATATATATGTAGATTTGTCTCTGTACTTGCACAAGGACACACGAAGGGTGCGGAGTGCTGGTGGTGGGTGAGGGTGAAGATCGGCGGTGGAGGCCAGAGGTGGTACGACTCTCATCCATTCCGCTACACACACACACACACGCTGCTGCGGGCATCAACGGCAGCCACGAGGAGGCGTTCTACTGTAACATAACAATAGGGAGGGGGGAGGAGAGGACAGCAGGCTGCACCCGGATACGACCGAGACACATGCCCTGAATGGAAAGCCGGTGCTGCTGCTGCTGTTACGGCTCCATCACGTAGCCTTACCCACCCGCCTCTCAACCTCCCAACATGCGTTGCGGGGGTGGGGTGGGGGAGGACGATGCAGCGGCGCCTTACTGCCCAGTGAAGATATTGTAAGTCTGGCGGTTGGCGTAGCCGGCACCCGGGCGGAGGCCACGGCCGGTGCTGGCCGAGACAGCCTGCTGCGTCTTCTCTTCGTGCTGAGGTTGCTGTTGCTGTTGTTGCTTCTGAGAAGGCTGCTGTTGTTGCTGTTGCGGCGGCGGCGGTGTCTGTGTAAGAGCCGCACGGTGATCTTCTGTGTTGTGGTCGTACACACGACCGCCACCGTAGCAGCCCTCCGTCTGATTCGTTTTCCAAGACAGCTCCGACTGGCCGAGCAGCTCCTTCATCGCGTTGCCGCTGCAGCCCTCGCGGTACAGGCGGCTCTGGCGCACACACGGACGGTCGCCGAGCATGTTGCCCTGATTCTGCGTCAGGTTCGGGTCGCTTGTGTGGTGGTGACCGGACATGCTGCAGCTGTTCGGTATAGTGATGGGTAAGCCAAACACAGCGCGCGCGGGGGAACGAATGTGCGTCTTTTTGTGTGCGTCCGCAGTGAAGGCGAGGCAATGGGAGAGCTAAACCGAAAGGGTGAGCGCGGGACAGAGAGAGAAAAGCAGAGGTCTGTGATGGATGGGTGGATGTGTGCGTGGGGTGAGAGGAGAGAGAGAGAGACAAGGGGGAGGCGTGCCGGAGTGCCTGTGCGTGCACGCCGTGGGTTCTGTAGATGGAGTGGGAGGGCGAAGAGGAAAGGCAAGGGATGCAGCGGCTTCTAGGCAGTGCGTGTCACGCGCGAGTCGGCTGAGTCGTCGCCATCTGTCCCACGTATGGACTGCGCGTGCGTCAATGCGATCGAGACACGTACACAGAAGGCGTAGTGGCAGCAATAAGATGCGCCATTTCCGCAGGAGCTTCGCGGCCCAGCACGCTCCATGTCTGTGCGCGGACGCGCGTGCGGGTGCACCGTGCTTTTCCAGCGACCACCTCCGTCTCCGCGATGGGGGACCGAGGGGGATGTCGGGTGTGGTGTGGGACATGGGGCGGAGAGACGCACTTGGGCGACATGGGCGGTGAACGTAGCGTTGGAGAAGGCACCGGAAAGGTCACACCGGGACGGCTTCGTCCACAAAACAGTAAGACGGAGTGACGCACTGCCAGGCAAAAAGACCGATTCCGCTGGCGCTCAACACACACGCACACATACGCATAATCGACCCTTTCATTTCATCGCTCCGCTGCTCCGCGACAGAAAGAAAAAAAAAAGGAACGCGTGCACCGAACATCATCGAAAAAAAATTATCTCTGTGCCTCTCTCTCTTTCTCTGTGTGTGTGTATCGATACAGAGAGAGATATACAGAGAGAGGGAGATGTCGAACGGGGCACAGCAGATACGTCTTGCATATATCCGCAGGGGGCTGACGAGCGCACTTGCCGAAGTCGGTGAAGGAGAAAGCAGAGAGATAGTAAGCGAGCGAAACGTAACCGAGAGCCTTCGCACTTCGTGCGACGCTGTCACCATGGGTATGGTGCAGACTGTCTCTGCACGCGCGTGTATGCAAGGCATGTGAGGGCATACTCACACATACGTGAGCCACGCTCACCCATCCATGCGAGACATCCAACAAGAAGCGAAGTCCGCGAAAGGATGAGAGAGAGAGAGGGGGGAGGGGAGGGAAGGGGGAGAGCCACGAACGAAGAAAAAAAACGGTGAGATATGGAAATAATGGCAGGTGAGACGTTGGCAGAGGTGACCTAAGAGAAGACTTCAGGGGTGGGAGGGAGCGGGAGAGCGGGAGGGAGAGAGCAAGAGGTAAAAAAGGGGCACGTTGGCGTGTGTGTATGTGAGGGAGAGAGTGAGGCAGAGAGGGACGATAACTGTCAGTGAAGCAGAAGCGCCGCCCCTCGCCTTCCTCCTCCCTCCCTCCCCCTTCTGAAGGGGACGGGTGAGGACCCGAGTGGAGGGGAGGGGCACCGAAAGAAGAGCACAGAAAAAAGTGAGGAGATCGCTGAAAGATGAAGAGCTCATGAGAGACTTAGAGAAATGAACAGTAACGGTGCATGTGGGCGAAGCGGTGAGGGGGGAGGGGGGAGCGTGTGTAAGAGGTGTGCATGTGTAGGGTGGGGAAAAAGGGTGTACGCTCTCTTGGAGCGCCGCCCCGCTGGACTAACAACTGAAGCAAAGAGGAACTGAGAGAGGGGTGGGGGGCAGAGGTCACCACCCCTCTCTCAGCTGTTTCCTTCGATCTCTTTCTTCAGAGCCACGCCGTCTCCTCCTTTCTGGGCTTGGACGCTGTAGTGCGCTTCCGTCTCTCTTCGCGCGGGCGTGTGTGCGCCTGGGGAAGTTACGCCTTCGGACGTCGCCGCCGACCACTACGAGGGAGAGACGCAGGCTGGCCAACTCATAAGCCGCCTTAGGAGCGCACGCCAACCATCCAGCTCTCAATCGCCTGCTTCTTCTTCTTGACCGTGTCCAGTGCCACGCGCCTCCGCTCCTCTATCGACGCCACTGTAAGTGCCCTGCTTCCACGGCGCTCGCGCTCACTTTGCGGCCGCTCCTGGGGTGCGGCCGCATCGCTTGGCTTCAGCTTTGTTGCCTTGGTGGTGCGTGCGGTTGCCTTCATCCGCGCATGAGCGCTGCCGTTCTGCTGCCGACGCGGTACAGTGAAGAGTTCCTCGCCTGCCTTACTGGGGCGTGTGAGGGGCGACCGGGGTCGCGCCGCCCTGCTTCGCGCTGGCGCCCGTGGGAATCGGAGACTCACAGCCACGTCTTCCTCCACCGCGGCGCTTTCCGCCTTGTCGGGCTCGCTCGAGAGTCCGCTCCTGTACGTCGCAGCGCTGAGACTGCTCCTGCTCGGATCGTCGCCGCTGGCATCCATTGCCGCTGCCACCACTGCCGCCACGTCGATCCGGGTGTACTTCAAAGACGACGTGCCGACAGGCTCGTGGTGTGCCTGCGCCAACGGCCGCGAGATGCCCGGGGACGTCACGACATTGGCCTCGTAGTAGTAGCCTGCCGCCGCCGCCGCCGGGGTCATCTTTGCGCGACTGCGATGCACGAGCTCCTCGAGGCCGTGGCGGTTCGCATCCGCCTCGCGCCGCTTCTGCTCGTGAATGACGAGCTCCGTCTGGTACGCCGCTGCCAGGTAGGCGATACGCTGGCGGTGCCGCTGCTGCTGCGCGGAGTCAGCGGCTGCAGGCATCGCCATGCTCAGAGACGGCGGGCCACAGCTAGCGGAGCCCTTGGCAGACGGACCGATTCTGCAATCGCGTGGCAAGCAAGCACCGCTGTACTCGGGCATGCGCGATGAACAACTTTGCGCCTGCCGCCCACCAGCATGCGACGCAAGCGGATTGGACCTACCCTCGGGGAGAGGCGGCCGTGGATTACCCACTGTGGGCGCCGCTCTACCTTTGCCAGCTGTGGCAGCAGCTTCCACAGCTGCGACCTCATGCTCCAGCTGCTTGCGCTGCTTCTTCTGCCTCTTCTTCTCCAGGTGCTTCTGCACCTTCGACGCTATCCATTCCGCAATGAACGACCTCTTGCCGCTCCCCGATAAGTTACGGTTGTTGCCGCTATCGGACGACGTACTCGTCGGCAGCAGTTTCTGGCCTGTCAGACGCTGCTGCGGCTGCGGATCGCCACCATCGCTGCAGTGGATAGGCGAGGCGGCGAGCAGAGCGGTGGAATCCTCGTCTGTGCCACAAGCTGGCGCATCGTCGAGAGCGCGACAGCTGAAGCAGGCAAGGTCCTCGGAGTTGCGCGGCGCCGTGATACCAGCCGGCGCTACTGTTCCACCGCTCGCAAACACACCCGCTGTGTGACGGCTGCTCGTGCCTATGCTGCTGCTCGGCATACCAAAGGCGGGAAGGGTTGCTGAGACGGTCGCACAGGAGTCACCCATGGTGGTGACGCTCGCAGCGGCCAGTGGCGCGGGCAGGGCACCGCCGAACGCGTCCTGACTTGCCCAGCTGTTGTTGGCGATCGGTGAGAGGCGACTCGAGGCCCAGACGTGCGAGGACACTGTCGCTCTCTTCGCGGTGGCTGCGACCTGCTCCGCTGCGCGCAGCATTGCCTCGCCTGTCTCTTCAGGGGAAGACGGCATCCATTCTTTCCAGCAAAGCCCGTCAAGGCCGGCCCCGAAGGCGCAGGATGAGGTGGTAGTGATGCTGAGCATCTCGAGCGCCTCTTCGTCGCGGTGGTACATGTCGTCGCAGCAGAGAGGGATGTGATAGAGACAGCTCGGCACGCCGACGGTGGTCCCCTCACGCTCGGCCATCGCCTCCTCGCTCCCTTCCTGCCCGTCGTCCCAGCGCACTCTTGCGTTGCACTCATGACTCGCTGCGCTCGGCAGCGTGGCGGTAGGCGGGGAGCGGATGTGGCAGTCCCCCAGCGACACCGCGCAGAGCAGACTGCCAGACATCGGTGGCGACGGTGACGACTGGGGCGCAGCCTTACGATGGGCCGATGTAGACATGGGCACTGCTGCCATCGGACTTGACGAGGTGCACCGGTGATGACTGAGATAATAGCTGCACCCCTCTTCTTCAGCGATGGCACCATTACGCATTGCGGCGCGGTAAGCGTCGAAGGCGAGTCGGTCAGCCATGCCAGGACACCGCGTCCCCGGCAGCGGCTGCGGGAATCGGCGGCGGCGGCGCTGGCGCTCTGACCGCTGGTACTTACAGAATACCTGTGGTGGTGTGGCTGCAGGGGTCGTCGTGGAGGTGAAGGAAGGTGCGCGAACCAGCCCTGATGGGGTGCGCCGTACTCCCTGTTGGAGGGCGCTTCCCACGGTGCCGGGTGAGGGGGCCGGCGCGAGTTGGTGACTGAGGAAGGACGTTGACGTGAGAGACACGCTCGACGCCCGCTGGTGCGCGCGCCCCAGACCGGAAAAGCGACGCTGCTGCGACCAGCAGAGCGGTGTGACCGGCTCCGAAAAAATGGGGTTGTTGCCGTTGCCCAAGTAGCTCGCGCAGTGTCCCCCCGAGGTGGTGCCGTACCCCACCATGGGCGACATGGCCGGTGTGGCGGTGACGGTGGTGAGGCCGTTGTTCTCGAGCCACGCCGTGCTCTCGCTAGCGGCGTAGAGGCGTGCTTGTGAGTACGCCCACGGCCCGGGTGGCTTTTCTTGAAGGTCTGTACCGCCGTCGCCCTGCAAGAGCTGCACGGAAGAAGGTAGGTACTGCTGCGTCAGCTGCAGGGAGGAGGCGAGGCTCCAGCTGGTGCCACCCTCGCCAGCCACGAGATGCGGAGGCGACTCGCCGTTGAACCGGTGGACGGGCACCACATCGATGCGCTGGGGGCGATCGCTGCGCGTCTGCGACAACTGCAGTGGTTCCCCCAAGCCGCCGAGTGCTGCTTGGTTGGCGGACGGAAGGTGCGACGATGGCTGCTGTGCGTTTGCGGAGGTGTGGTGGTACAGCGTGCCGTCCCTGCCCCCGCAGCCTACACCGCCGAGGCTGCGGGGCTCGTCGTCCGCATCTTCGCCAGCGCTTGCGCGGCACCGGGCAGAGGCCTCCCGCTGCGCTCCCAGAAGCCGCCCGCCGCCCGGCGCGGCGTCCAAAGGCTGCGGGGCTAGAGGAGGCAACCACGGTGAGACGACTAGCGACTGCTGCATCTGCTCGTGTGGAGGGGGAAAGTCGTCGCATGAGGGGCAATAGCCCACATGCCCTGGCGGCGCACCGAAGGCGTCCGTAGGAGTAGAGCTCGCGCACCCGTGCTGCTGCTGCTGCTGCTGCCGGCGCAGCAGGAATGAGCGGCGCCGCTGCGCCATCACCGTCTTCACGTAAAGTGGCGGAGGTATCTCCGGAGCACCTCTCGCGCTTGTGGCCGCTGAGCTTCTGTGAGCGCTTCTCATCATTAGCGTCGGTGCGGCTACCGCGGCGCCACTGCCGACTGTTGCCGCCGCCGTGCCGCACGCGTGGGCGGAGAGGGGTGTCAGGCACAGCGGGGTCGAGGACAGAGACAGCAGCGGGGATTGCACGGCGGAAAACAGGGCCATTGTGGGCGCACCCCCACCATCGCCGCCGCTGCTTCGTAAGGTGGCATTATTTACTTGTGTGGGACTGTCTGAGTTGGACCACACACACCCACCGACCGTGGGATCAGAGAAGTTGCGGCCGCTCATGTTCAGGGCGTTTGAGCATTGAATGCGGGCCAGGCCGTTGAGACTGCCGTCTTGCTGCGGGAAGTGGGTGACGCAGGGTGGGACGGACGCTGTGGACGGGGAGGCCGACAGGTTCGCCGGGGCCAGGCTGGATGGCTGATGCGGGCTCGACACTCGATCCATGCTGATGTTGAGACTGGGATGCGGTGTAGAGCGCGCTTGTATGCTGCTGAACATTGTGTCCGTCAGGTACCTGGCGCGGAGTTGGTTCAGGCTACTGGCGGAGGCAACACCACCCGGTGACCCGCGAAAGATGTGGGCGCCAGCCGGCCCCGCAGCCGCGGATTCGTCGGCGTAGTCCTGCGCTGGAGAGCGAATGATAAGCAGCGAGTTCGGCCGGAGGACAGCGCTGTGAGGAGGGGCAGAGCAGTGCTCAACGCTTGATGGCGTTGGCAGTTCTGAGCCAGAGATGCCGAACGCTGAGGTGCGCGCGGGATGCCGGGCGAAGGGACGGGCTAGAGGCGCGCTGCTGGCGTTCATGGCGGCGCTGAGGACAACGTCCTCGTCCTCGGTCTGACCGTGCATGCGGGCGTGGGAGTACGCAATGGCACGGTTTCCGTTAGAGGAGAGGGAGTCGCGCCTTCCTGTCGTTGCCGTTGCTGTGGCGGTGTGACCAGCTTCTCGGTGACTGGAGCCCAGTTGCTGCTCCTGGCGCAGCGGCGTGCTGTTGAGGACGGAGGCACCATCAGCAGCGTCCAGGCCATCCACCGATCCGGGCGCCCGTGGTGGCGCCAAGCCCTGGCCATGCCCCCTTTCGCGCACTCCAACGCAAAATTCACCTTCCGACGTGAATGCGCCCGCCCGGGCCTCATATCCATCTGGGCCCCGTGAGAGCGCCGCGAGGTAACTCGACTGCGGCAGGCGCATGACGCTCTCTGGCGATGCCAAGGATGGGTACTGCGCGAAGAAGCGACGCCGTCGCTGTCGTGCGCCGCTCCACCGAACTGACACATGCACAGGGTGGTGACCGTTTCGAGCGCCTGCCCGCCCGCGGCAGGGCAGGTTGCACGGCAGGCGAATCCTTAGAGGATCTCGGACGTAGCTCCTCTCACTGCCATGGTCACTGCCCGCCGCATGGTCACACATGCTGCCGCTGGAGTCGCCAGCGACCTTATGCGTCTTCGATGCGGCGGGCCCACGGCTTGGAGAGCCACGAGTCGCTATCGCCGTGCTGCGCGGCACCCTCTTCTTTGTGTCGTTCGTACCGCCGTGCGCTGACCTGCCGCATTCCCAGTTCCTCTTCGGTGTGGCGGGCGTGGCTGCGGCAGAGTCGTTGGTGACACTCGTGGGTGTCGCGTCCAACCCTTTCCTAACCGGATGCTCCGCCACCGTCTTCCTCGAGGAGTGGACTGCTGCTGCAGCACCGGAAAGCGGTAGCGACGGAGTCTTCGCAGCACCACCAGTGCGTTGTTTTGACGACGCGATCGGCGGGTAGCTGAGAGAGGGAGAAGCGACGGCAGCGGCCTTGGCTGTGCTGCTGACCGACGCGGAGGAGCTCGCAACGGCGACAGTGGGGCTTTTCCTCTTCCTCAGTGTTGCTGTGCTGGCGCCTGCAGCGACCGTCGACGAGCTGGGCATGGCCGAGTTCGAGCTACCAGCGCGCGCCGCTGAGCTGGCTGACCTCACTCTGGGACTGCTGCTGCTGCTGCTGCTCATTCGTCGCTTTCCTTTTGATTGCGATTTTTCTGCTGTTGTCGTCCCCTGCACCAACTGCTGCTGCTGTGCCGTGCTGCGGCTACCGTGGCTTCGACAGCCAGACTTCACTGGTGCTTTCCGCTTGCGCTTCAGGCGCATACTGAAGGTCTCATACGGGTTGAACTCCCGAGCACCACCGACATTCCTACGTCCATCATGATCGCCTATGACCGCCGCAGTCAGGGAGGCAGCGAAGGAGGCCCCAGCGGCTTGGCGACGGGGCTGCTCTTCAGCTTCTTCGAAGACGGTCTGGGGTGTCTTATGGTAGTGAGGGGCCGGCCAGTGACGACGCAGCACTGCGCGACAGCTCGGGTGCAGGCTGATGTGCAGCGCCAGGCTGGACAAGAATGATTGACTCATCACACTCGATTTTATTTCTCGTTTCTGATGGGTGTCCCCGAACGCTCGCCTCCCTCGATGGGTGTGTCACCACAGAGATCGAGAGGGCGAGCCCCGCCGATGTAGACAAGCGAAGGCAACGCCTCTGATAAGACAAGAAAAACAAAAAGGGACAAGTGAGAGGGAAGACAAGTTTAGCACACGCCGTATCGATTGAGGTCCGAAAGAAAAGAGAGAAAAAGGGGAGGGGTAGATCCTGTGCGACAGTTTTCGCTGACGACGTGGTGGCCTCCACTTGCTTTGCGTAGGGCCCGTTGTTTGGACTGTACCGGAGTGTGGGGTGGGGGAGAAGAGGCGAGCCGAAAAGAGAAACGCGCGCGCACACACACACAAACGAACACACGCACGCACGACGACGACAACAGAGAAAAAACGAACGCAACGGCGCCCTGTGAGAGCGATGGACTTCTCTACGCGTGTGTGGTAATATGAGGAGTACCTCTTCTTTTTTTTCGTACGCCGTTTCTCTCTCTCTCTTCCTCTCTCTTGTACGCGCGCCTACCCCACGGTGACAGACGGAAAGCCACAGGGCACGAGGGGTTAAATGCGTATAGATATAAATATATACCTGGAGAGAGAGAGGGAGGGAGGGAGGGGAACAAAGCTGAAGGAGACGTGTGCTTCGCTAAATCAAGAAGAAAAGAGATGCGTTTCGGCGCTGTTGTGAAGTCCTCAATACACACACAGATATATATATATATATGGAGAGAGAGATCGTGTCTGTTGACGTTTTCTCCACTGCCCAAGCGGCTGGTGTCGCTGCACCAACAGGCAAGTGACAGCGGAACAAGAGCAGGACACGAGCGGTGAGGTGAGGGGGGAGGGGGCTCTTCCTCGAAGAAGTCCGCCCGCGCGCAAGAACGCTGACGTGCCTCCCCCCAAGGTGCGCTCCGCTCCTCCAATGGCGAGAGGCTGCAGCAAACAGGGACGCGAAGAGGGAGAGGGGACAGAGAGGGAGGAGTACACACACGCACACACAAAGAGGGGTGAGGTCCGCGTTGGAACAAACGCAGGGGCCCCTCTTTGCGGCGGAGTGTGGAAGCGGGAGACAGCGAGGGAAGGGCGTGTGGGTGTAAGGGAGGGAGGCTGGGGGGCGAATGATGCAGAGGCCCGAAGGGGTGAAGAAATACAGAGGTCCAAAACGGGATAATAGAGGGCGTGTGGCGACAATCGCAGCAGCAGCAGCACGAAAGCTAAAAAGAAGAGAGTATCGAAACGAAAAGCGGAACACACACACACAAAAAAATCAGTTACAGAGAGAGAGGGAGGGAGAGGAGGGCGCTGGGAAACAGCGGGATGGCGAGGCGGTCGAGCAGCTTAATCGTCGCTGTGTGAGGGCGCAAGCGCGTCTGTGTGTCTGTCTGTCTGTGTGTGTGTAGCGAATTTTTTCCCTATTAAAAGCAATCGAAACAGTGAGCGGTAGGCAACAGAAACGGATTTGTTTTGCTGAACGTGTGTATGTGTGTGTTTGTGGGGAGGGAAAGGGGGTGGGGGCGGCGGTGGCGGCGTCGGCGTATACGAATGGAAGTCTGTTGGAAGTACACACGATCACACCGACACACACACACACATACACACGCACATATATATATATATATGTGCGTGTGTATCCCCACTGATGCGGGCGCTGCGATCCGTTATGTTGTTCCGTGATGGACGCACAAAAGCCACGCACACCCTATCCGAAGTGCACAGTCAATCACGAGCGCGCCTCTCGGTCTTGGGATGGATGGATGGATGGATGAAGGGAGGGAGGGAGGAGGTGGGAGAGGTGGAGCAATGCTCGCCTTCGTCAACCTCTTCTCGCCTTCGCTGCTGCCGTTACGCGGATCCTCCTCTTCCGTCACGTGAGCGATGAAATGCGGCGGGGGAAGTGCAGCGGTGCGAATAACGTAAGGAAAATAAAAAAACGTGTGTGTGTGTGTGTCGACTTGGCTGGCCTGGAGATGACGACACGTCTGCCACTCCCGCGGCACCGATGAGTTGGGTAATACCAGGAGTCCTTTTTCTGGGAGGCGTGCGCGAAGGAGAGAGAGAGCAGAGGGGAGGGGAGGGCAGCACGGCGAGCGCACATACGCCTTTTAAAGAGACGGCTGCGCCTCTCCTCCTTTCGGTCACCTCTAGACTCACACAGGGGGTGGACACACACACACATACACACACACAGAGACCAGGGGAAGGACGGGCGTGTGGTTCGTTGCCGCCGACAGCACGTGCGTGCGGGTGTGTGCGTTGCACGTACAGGAAAGTTTACTTGTGCGCGTGTTCGGCTGCGTTCAAGGTGAGAGTCAGTAGAGCGGCAGGCAAGGAGAGAGAGAGTGAGGAGTCCAGGCTGCCATGAGAAGGTATGCATGCACTGCGCTGCTTACGGCTCGAAAATTCAAGGGCCGAAGTTCACGGAGAGGAAAACGAGGCGGAGGAGGAGGGTGGGTGGGGGGACATGCGCGCCCAGCGGGCCACTGCTTCCGCTCTATCGTCTGGCTGTTTTTCTTTTCCGTACTCGGCTTCCCTGACCAGTCAGCAGCTCGTATAGTCAGACAAAGCCGCCGAGAGCGTTGCCCTCTGCACATCGCCTCAGTCGCCACCACTGCCGGCGCCGCAACGACCAGATTGCAAAGAGCACGAACGGTGACAAGAGGGAGGGAGGCGAACATGCGCATGTCTGCACAGACTTCGGTGCCGGCTGCAGGCGCGACGCATCACGATAGGGTGGGGTGGGGGCGACAGCGTTGCCTCGGCCTTGCAACCCTCGTCAAGTTCACCGCGGATTCACTGCTTCGCCGCCTTCCGCGTCCAGGGTGGCCACTACGCGCCCGATGGCGTCACTGCATCCGTACTGAAAGGCGGAGAAGTTGACGTGCGTGTAGCCGCGAGCGCGGAGGTCGCGCACAATGGCCACCGTGATGTCCACCATCCTCTCTTGAAAGCACTCTTCTGCTGCCTCCTTCGCCTGCTGATACGCCTCGATCGCACTGAGGGTTACAGAGCGATCCGTCTCGCTTTCCGGTGTGCCTGTCAGCGCGTCGCAGTGGCAGCACACAGCCTCCGAAGGGGTGGCAGCCGCTCTGCGCAAGGCTTCGACGGCGGAGTGCAGTGCCATCTCGTACTCGCGCAACGCAGCTTGAAATGGTGCACTCGGGATGACCTTCAGCTGCAGCGTTGTGCGCAGGAACTGCTCCCCTCGCAGGGGTGCCATCAGTCCCGGTACCACAACGAGTGAGGGCAATGGGGACAGTGGTGGTGGTGGTGCTCCTGCTGATGACAGTAAACTTGTCTCGCTCGCTGTCCTCTCTTCGGCAGCAGCTGCACCATTGCCGTCAAAGTTGCAGACGACGCCTTGGGCAGTGGTGATGGACGAGCGCAGCGCACTCCGTATGTCCTCTACGTAATCCAAAAACTCTGTGGCAGAGGTGACCATCTGTGTCACCACCACGTGAGCGCCTGCCGTGTGGCAGCCGTCCCAAGCTCCGGCGTCGATGCATTGCCGCGTTGCAGATGGACGGAGGAGCACCTTGTCCACAACTGTCCGCCGCGTGCAGGCGGCGCGCACGTCTAGCGGGTAGGAGGATGGCGTTGTCCACAGACGGCGCACGGCGTCCAATCGTGCGAAAAGAGCGCCGGCTGCCTCCACGCACGACTCAACCGACGGAGGGCGTCGTGCGTTGTGCGTTCCCAGAGCCCGCCGAAGCCGTGCCTCGGTGTCGGCAAAGGCAAGGTCTAATTCTTCAAGGAGCTGAAAGGACGACAGCATCTGGTATGGCAGGAGCGGCTGCCCTGACGACGATGCTGTGGTGGCGGCATCGGCTCGCTCTTGCGCTGTTCCCCATTGCCGGTCCAGCACGTGACCCTGCGGGTACCCGCCTACGCACAGGCACACAGCCGCTCTCTCAGCGTCGCTACCGGAGGCCTGACGCGGCGCTTCACCACTACGACTTCTGAGAGTGGCGCTGATAAAGCGTAGCAGGTCAACGCCGTCCGCGAAGTCGGCGTACGGGCAGGGGGAAGAGGGGGAGGAGGTGAGTGCGCCGTCCCTTTGCGCGGCTGCCCTGCGCTGCCGGGTGTGCCCACCGTCATCACCGCGCAAGACCATCAGCCCACGGCTGCGGTGGCGAGTTCCCTCTTGAACCTTCGTAGCGCTCGACTCGGTGGATACGACCATAGAGGTGCGACGATCAAAGTCAGCGAGGACAGCGGCCACCCCGCACCGGCTTGCACCCGTCAGCGACTTCGCCTGCTGCAAAGAGGCAGGGGAAGAGGACCCCGACAGCATCGGAAGCCGTCGGGAGCCCTGGTAGCCCCCTTCTGGGCCCTCCACCGACTCCGCGGCGAATGTGGCGCGGGTGGCGGTGACAGTGAGGACAAGACCCACATCTGTCGGCACACATTCGTGGAGGAACGTGAGCGCCTGCTGCGTTGCAGACGTCTCCGCCGCATTTTCCGAGCCAAGTGCGGTGCCTGCTGACGCCGCTGCCGCGCCTTCCGCCGCTGCAGAGGTGAAGTACGGACTGTAGCAGGTACAGGTGATAAAGGTTGGGTGCAGAACGCAACGCAGCAGCGCGCGGACGTGCGCCTCGAAGGCAGGCGTGGCGGCTGGCACAGGTGGGGGGACCACAGCAAAGCTGTACGACATAGGAAGCGGGGCTGCAGGTGCCTGCTCAGAGGGGATCTTTGGTGCATTCTGCCCGTTAGTGGCGAATAGGGGCAGCGTTGGCTGCAGCAGCTGCAAGCGGCGCCATAGCAGCGAGGTACTGGACATGCTGCTCATAGGAGAGGCGCTGCCGCAGGGGGGGTGGAGCAGTAGGTGGTGGTGGTGAGAGGACGGCGGGGATGGCAGCGTGGGAGAGCACTTCGTCCGTTTTCAGAAGATCTCTTTGGCGCGCTCGGTCGGTGTTGCTCGAGCCCGTGGACGGTCGTGTCCTCGTCGCACCTACGCGCGCGTGCGCTCCTGCGGTGGCGCGGGTCAGCATCCACCAATTACTGTGGACGTGCAAAGGAGCTGCGGCTGGTGCGAAAAAAAAAAATAAGGTGCTCTCAGGGCGCAGCGCCATTCAGTCGCCGCCGTCGCAGAGAGGAGGTGCGGTACAGCGAGGGCGGTGAAGGGCTGTCTCTCTACAGCTTGCCCCCCTCCTCCCTCCCCACCCCTACGAGGGAGCGTCAGGCTCCACGGAATGCAAGCACATTCAGCAAGCTAAGCTAAACACGGCAGCGCAGACGTGCTGTGAATCAGAGAAGACACTGTGGCACACGGGTGAGTGGATGAGGGGTGGGGCGCGAAGGGGGAAGGCAACAGTGAGTGGTACCCAGCTTAGCCCCCGCGACAAGACACCACGGAGGTGTCCCGGCAAATAAGCTGCTGTCACCCCACCCTTTCCCCTCTTCGTGCGTCACGGCTATGTGGACACCCCCGCACCGTGCGTCGTAGGCCGCCAACAGCTGCGCCACGCGCTTATCCACCTTGTCGTTGCACATGGTGAAGAAATGCACCCGTGTCTGCCCGAGTCGGCGAAGATCATGGAGAAGATCAACCGTCTCCACAAGCCACGCTGAGGTGAAGCGGCAAGACGCGACATGCCGCAACTGACACACCCGCGCTTCGACCTGGGGGACGCGATCCTCGCTCACCTCCAGTATCGCCGCAGAGACGTCGCCGCCTGTGACCTGCCACCACGCGCTCCTGAGCTCGCTCTCGTACACCTCCAGTGCTTGCTGCATGCGCGCACTGGGGATCACTTTGGTAATGTACAGTGACCGCAGCAGCACGTGCACGTCAGTGGGATGGGGCAGTAGCACTCCAGGAATGACGGAGATGGGCGTCAAGGAGGCCGGTGCGGATGCGTGTGGAGACTGCTGCGGCTGTTGTCCGCCACCGGCGCGCACCTCAGTACCGGACTCAGGCAGCCCTCCATTGGTGGCGGTGGAGCCCCACGCGCGCAGAACGCGTTTGATGTCCTTCACGTAGTCGACGAACTCGATCGCAGTTGTGATCATCTGCGTCACAATCACGGCGGCCGCAGCGCCCCCTCGGCTGTGGCCGCCCGCTATGCATCGATGCTGGAGCTCGCCAGGTGGCCTCAGCAACACCTTCTCTTGCAGCATTCGATGTACACAGGCTGATCGCACATCAGGCTCGTAGCTGGAGGAGCATGTCCACAGCCGCCGCACCGCACCGAGACGCCCCAGCGTGCGGCACAACTCCCGCAGCTCGGGCATGACAACATGCGGCATGCCAGGGTCCAGCGCACGCTTTCTCGACCCCCCGGAGGCCACGGATAGCGCACCATCACTGACACGGGCGCCGCTTGAGCGTTTCTTCGCTGATGCCGTGCGCGCCCCGCTTTTAACGATGCGCACCATTGACAGTAGAGCGCCCTCCGCGGCATCAAAGTCTTTCTCGAACGCACGCAGAAACGCAAGGCTGCGCTGCCTCACTGCGGAGACGCTGCTGTCAGGCTCCCCCGCTACACCCGCGGCGGCTGCCTCTGCCGAGACGGAATCAGCTGCTGATGGTGCGCCCCACGTGCGGTCTAACGGATGACCCTGCGGGTAGCCTGCCACACACAGCTCTAACGCGCTCGCCCGTGCGCAGCCATCGCCTTTATTCTGCTCGTCTTGTTGTCGGTCTCTTACCGCGCTGAAGTGGCGAATCAGCTCGGCAGCCGTGTGGAAGGTGCGATGCGCCCGCGGCGACGGCGCCTTTGCGATCATGGTACTGGGCTCCCTGGAGAGAGGGCTGTGGAGGCTGCCGTCACGGAGGCGGAGCTGCAGATTCGGTGGGGCATCGCCGCGCACAAGCAGAAGTCGGCTACCGCCTTGCACGCAGACGAAATCTGCCACCACCGCATCGATTCCCTCTGGGGTGACTGCTGCATAAGCCACGTCATGCTCGAAACGTGGCTGTGGCTGAGTGTGGCCGCCACTTTCTACCGTGACGGCAGTTGGTGCGCAGTTCGGAACGGTTGTGTTGAGAGTGAGTGTTGCCGGCACTCGCCAGTGATGATGGAAGAGAAAGAGCGCCGCCTGCGTGGTCGACATGTCCTCTACAGAGGATGAGGAGCCAACCGAGACGGATGTGGGCGCTGGGGAGCCTGCTCTTGCCGCTGCGGCGCTGACATGGCGGGCACTGAAGTACACCTCTTTACAGGGCACAATAACGCCCACAAGGCTATGCCGAGGTGCGCCGGAGCCTGTTGAGGCGGAGGTTTCGGAGGCGTCACGCGCTGAAGGACGCATGAATAACCGCACCAGCGAGTCGCACAAATACGTGAACTGACGCCACCGCTCCTGCAACACTCGCGGCGGTGTAGCAGGTGAGCTGCCGAGCCTCCCTAGTAGGCAGGCGATGAGCTCCTCGGTGCTCATCGCGCGCTTTCCTGAACTCTCCAGGGCCGCCCTTTCCCCCTCCGCGGCGCGTGTATCGCCTGGTGCTTGTGTGGCGTGATGTACCGCGTCTGTGCCCGTACTGGCAGGAGCCGCAGCAGCGACGAGGGGTGTGCGGCCGGGAAGATGCGGCAGCGAAAGCTCCACCGAGAAAGAAAGCGATGGAGGCAGCGGTGCAGAAGATGAGGTGCACCTGCGCCGCGTCGACGCCGGGCCGCACGCACTACTACACGTTGTCGGAGGTGTCTCGTTGCAGCAGAGGCGACGTTGCCGCACGATTGGCGCGACGCAGCCCACGAACGGCTGCCACGCGCGCTTGCGCGGCGGTGCGGTGCCCCACATGATGGCCTGCCGGAGCAGGGGCGTGCCGGTGTGTGTATGCGCCTGTGCGTGCGTAGCGGTCTGGGGATGTTTGCTCGCACCGCCAAAGGCGGAAAGAAAGCAAACATGCGCGTTGCGTGTGTGGAAGGGGAGAAGAGGGCGACACGGCATGAGCGATGGTGTGCGGAGCAATGCGAAAAAAAAAAGCCAACCTGATCGAACGGGCGCGTTGTCCACACGTGCTCACCGCGATACAGCGCGGTGGGACGGTACCTGTGACGGCGGCCGTGGCAGCCTCCCCCCCTTCCCCCTTCCGCCCCACGCTTTGCATGGCGCAGGGAGGGGGAGGGAGGAAGAGACAGGCGGCACACCTACATGCGCACCCATGGCTGCCAGAGTGACACATCAGCCTCATGCCAGGCTTGCTGGGAGGGCCTCGACGGGAGAGGTTCACGCGTGACACGCAGAAGGGCGCCAGTGGGCGTTAAGGCGACAGCAAGAGAAGCAACATTCCTGCGGACGCAGGGAAGCGACAGGGAGCGAAAGCAAAAAGGGCGCGAAGTGCTGTGAATGGGATGGCGCCGCGTTGACTCTTGAAATGTGCAACCTTGAAGTGAACATCTACGGCATGTCTGTTGTCTATGTGCTCCGTGTCTCGCCACCGTACGGCTCACTCTCAAGCAGAGAACGACAGACCCTCTCTCCCTCCTCCCCCTCGTTCTCACCCCCGCGGTGAAGCGCCCGCACAAATACATACACACATATATATATATGTATATATAGTCACATCAGGCGAACTCATGTTTAGTGTTGGTCGGAGGAGTCTGTAGAGGAGGGGGGAGGGGTGGAGGTGCCGCGTCGTGTACGTCTTCTAAGAGGGGTGCAGGAGCCCAAGGAGAGAGGAGCCGAGCAGTACCTCTGACATTAGGGAGGGGAGGGGTGGAATGACCTCACGGAACTGAAGATGATAGGAAAGGCCAACGAAATGCTCCCCCCTCACCCCTCTGCTTCTCTCTCTCTGTGTGGGCAGAGAGGCAGATGGAAACACGCGATTAAGAAGATATGTACAGAAAGCCCCGGTGAGAGGGGTGGCAGATCGTGACGGTGGTGATGGGGAGAAGAGCTGCTGAATACGAGGAGGAGACACCGCCACACACACACACACACAGCGCACAAGGCACAGTCGCTCTGGAGCTTTGCCTTCCCCTCCCCCTTTTTTTTCACTCCCCACTCTTCACCTCCACACGGGCACGTCCGCTCATCAAAGCCATCGCCGCAACAGCACTCGTCAGCAAACATTCGCCTTACGTTCAGCCGGACACCCACCCACCCAAATGCGCGTGCACACACGTACACGCACACGCACACACACACAGCGCACGCGGTTTCCACCATCGCAAGTGCCCCTTTCAATCCGTCACCGCGGCTCCCTGCAGATCTATCCTTGCTGGTTGTGACCCCCACCTCCCCCCCCACACGTCCTCTGCCCTCCTCCGTGCACCAGCAAGCTCACCGACTGCAGCGACCAACGACAGGTAGTGGTGGTGGAAGGAAGACAGGGATCATGGAGAGAGTGGGTGAAGCGAAGGGCACATGGAGCGTGTGCGCACGTGTGTGTGTAGGTGTGTGTGCACCACTCATCAGCTCTTCCAGATTCGGCACGTGTTGTCTTTGCTGCCGGTCAAGATGGTGTCCCCTTCATAGTTGAAAGAGCACGAAAAAATTTCGTCTGTGTGGCCAACGAGTGACTGCAAGACGTGGCCGGTCTCTACGCTCCAGATGTTGCAGCGCTTGTCACCCGAGGCAGTGATAATCTTCGTCCCTTGCGGATTGAACTCGAGCTTTGAGATTTCCCCCTCGTGATCGTTGAGGCTTGCAATGCAGTGGCACGTTGCTGTGTTGTACACGCGCGCGGTTGTGTCGGCGCTCGCGCTCGCCACCATGTTGCCTGAAACACTGAAGGCCACGTCCAGCACCTCGTCGGTGTGCCCGCGAAGCGTCGACACGCACTGACCAGAGGCGACATCCCACAGCTTGCACGTGCGGTCGATACTCCCTGTGACGACCAAGTTGGAGGCGTAGTTGAACTGCACCGACGAAATCTCGCCGCGGTGCTCGCGCAGGGTGTGCATGACAGTGCCCGTGCGCACGTCCCACAGCTTCGCCGTGTGATCGAAGGAGCCCGTGACGATGAGATCGCCGTACGTATTGAAGTTCAGTGCTACGATTTCAGCGGTGTGGTCCATCAGCGTGTGCAGCTCCTGACCCGTCTCCACATCCCATACCTTCGCCGTGTTGTCCATCGACCCCGTGCCGATGAGCGTGCTCTGCGGGTTGAAGGACATGCAAACGATCTCCGTCACGTGCCCCGTCAGCGTGTGCAGGCACTGACCCGACTCCGCGTCCCATATCTTGCACGTCTTGTCAAAGCTCCCCGTGGCGACACGGTTGCCATATGGGTTGTTAAAGCCCACGCAGTAGACAACGTTGCGATGGCCCTCGAGCGATACGAGCTCGTTGCCCGACGCCGTCTCCCACACCTTGCAGGTGCGGTCGTACGAGCCCGTGACGAACTTGGTGCCATTTTTGTTGAAGGCGCAGTTCGTCAGCGGCAGCATGTGCGCCCGCAGACTCTTGAAGAGAGAGAAGGTCTGATTGGGATGGCTGCCCGCGATCAGCTTCTCTACGAGCCGCTTCAGGTACGACAGGATTTGGTCGCGGTACTTGCCGTTCAGCAACGCCTCTTCGGCAATGATCTTGTCCGCGAGGGGCTCGAGTGGCGTTGTCGGGGTGAGGCTCAGCAGCCCGATCGTCTTCTGCCCGACCTGCCCGGCAGACGTCTCATACTCGAGCGTAATGCCGGGCGGGTAGTAGCGCAGCAGGAAGCAGCGGAGCTTCATCCTTGACGATGCAGCCAGCCGGTGCGCGTCCCCTTCCACGAGGTGGCGCGCAGAGGTGAGGGAGCGCACGCGCGATGCGGCAGACGGGGTGGGTGAGTGAGTGGGCGACGGTGGCGGTTTCTCTATACCTTTTTGAACGGACGCGCGTTCTTACGAGCGCATCCGCACGCTCAAGACACCCGCACACAATGGTGAGTGGACCTGCGAGAAGCGAGAAGCGCAACGATAAAGATGACCTCGGTCGATCTACAGGGAGAGGGAGAGGGAGTGCGTGTGTGTGCGTGTAGATGATGTGTGCCTGCCGTTACGTATCGCGCGAGAGGGAAAATATGAACTATGCATGCAGAGAGACGGATGGAGGGCCGCGCGTCACGCTAAGGTGGCGGTAGCGGCGTGATGGTGAGCGCGAAGCGGTTGCTTTCCTGTCACCGCGTCAGCAGATGCGGGCGACGCGTGCTGTTCTGGGGAGGAGGCCTCGAGGTAATGCACATGCACAACGGGGCACCGACGCGAAGCGATCGCATAAGAGGGCCAAATGTGGTGGTGTACGAGGTGGTGGTGTAAGAGGAGCGAAGACGGCCAGGTGACATGGGTAACACCAAACAACTGAGGTAACAACGCGAAAACATGAGCGAGCAGAGCAGCGGACGCACATGCGCACCTGAGACTGAGCGGTGGCGACGGAAGCGGGGGGGGGAGTAGGTGTGCACGACCGCGTCGCCCGCGAGCATGAAGAGAAGGGGAGGGCCGGCGAAGAACGCGCGTGCGTACAGTGTCGCAGGGGGTCGCAAGCGAGGAAGATGAGCGGTGACGCAGCGAACGGCTCAGTGGACGACGGTAAAAAAAACAGGGGAAGGCAGCGAAAAGAGTCCGGCGTACTCGTCGCTTGGCAGCGCTGCGCGGCGTTACACTGAACTTGGTAACAAACTGCACGCTATGAGGCACCTGGGAGGGAGAGAGAGCACAGGAGGGCGCTTGGGGAGAGGCAAAAATACACACGCATATATACATATATATATATGTGTGTGTGCGTGCGTGGGCGTGTGGCGACGAGCCGCCTCCGTACCGTTCTTCACGCTCGCCTTGCGCCGCCGCCTCTGCGCACGTGCGCGTGCGCTCTTCTCCTCCTTTCGTGCCTGTTCTCACCCTGCTGGAGGGGGGGTCGGAGTCTCTTGTTTCGTCGCCGCTGTACGTTGCCGGACAACACCGGGATGGACGTCGAGCTCACTTAATGAAAAAAAAAAGCGTACCGGTGCGCGGCTGTGGCCGTTTGGGTGCGAAGGAGAGATGGAGTGCGTGCGTGCGTGCGGGCCTGTCTGCCTCAGAAGAAGAGCGCAAGACGCAGAGACGGTGCTGCCTTACCGGATGGGTTCCCGCGTGTATGTTTAACAGCACCAAGAGAGGCGACAGAGGCGTGCGGGTGTGCCCCCACCTCCTCAAAACGGCGCCCTCCGCCTCTTCTCTGTGACATGAGGACTTGTCCACGAGCAACAAGGGGGTGGGAGGGTGGGTGGAGTGGGCATGGCCTGAGAGGAGCATCCGCGTATACGCGCAGGCACAGCGAAGCCACGCACGTTGAGTCCGTGTGGAGAGCTCAACGAAGGCGGCGTTGGTGTGCTGTGGCGGTGGCGAGGACATCGGAGGGGGCAGCGGTAAAATGACAGACACGCGTGCTTCAGCTCGTCTCCGCAGGGGGATGGGGAAAGGGGGGCCACCCCCACCACACACCCTCCACACATCCTCTTGGGTCGGATACGCCTCACAGAGACACAATCTACACGCAGAGGCTGTGCGATCGCGCCGCTGATGGCGCGTTCCCCTCTCCAAGGCGAAGGAGAGGGAGAGGGCAGGTGTGTGTGTGTGTCTGTATGTGCTGGCGCGGAATGGTTAGCGAAGGAGGCACGCGCACACTTAAACCAGATGGGGTGGGGTGGGGGAAGCAATAGAAAGGGAAGGAAACAATAAGCGGTCGTGTGGGAGGAGGCAGTGATACTCTGCCCTCCCCTCCCCCATCCCACCGGTGGCGCATCCGACGAGCACGACAACGACGCAGGTCACCTTTAGGATCCGTCAGAGTGCATCGTCCCGAACCGCTCGACATATTCCTACACACACATACAGAGATGAAGAAAAAAGAGAGACGCGCGCCCATGTGCACTCCATTCATGCGGGCCCGCAGACTTCGTCGACTGCGCTTTTCGGGATGCCGTGCGCAGGATGGCGACGGCTCTTTCTCTGTCCTTCCCCCTCTCCCTCTCTCCCCCCCGACACACACACACACACCACTCCCCCTTATCTTCCGCCAGTCCCGCCTATGCTTGTGTGTATGTGTATGTGTGTGTGAGGAAGTGCGTAGAGATATCGAGAGAGAGAGAGGGGGGGCGAGTCGCTGAGGGGGGGATGAGGAAGGGGAGAGGACCACCGTCTACAAATCGCGCCGTTCTGTAGCTAGCACGGAGGCGCCTGTGCGTGTGTGTGTGTATGTGCTACAGCGCTGGCGTCGCTGTTGGGGGAAATGGCCCACGCATAGATATGCGGGCGCGTCTCTCAAGACAGATCGAAGGCTGCCTCATCCTCTCCCTCCTGCAAGCCTTCGACCTCCTCCCGCTCATAGAACTCGTCGGCGTTCTCGTCATCCACGAACAGCTCCTGATCCATCTGCCAGAGATCCCAGCCACGCAGCTTGCCGTCGCCGCTCTTGGCACGACGCACCCGCGCTGCCTCTTTTTCGGCCGCCTCCTCGCGCTTACGCTGCTTCCATGCTTGGAAAGATGCTTCCGTGACGGGGGTTAGATCTGTGCGATCCCTCAGCTTCTCACGCTCCGCCTCTAGCTGCTCCTCCAGTCGTGCGTCATCTTGCTCCACCTCGTCAAAGTCCTCGGGGCGGAAGAGGTACTCGTCCGGGTTGCACATGTACTGGTCATCTTTCTCGGCCGCCTCGGCCGCCTCGCCGTCACGCTTCTTGCGCTGCTGGTGGTCCACGTCGTTGAACAGCTTCGCTAACTCCGCCTCACGCGCACGCTTCTCCTCCTTGGCGGCACGGCGCGCCGCGAGCTCCGCCTGCGACTTGCGATCCTGTGGGTTGCGCTGGTCAATGCTTTGCTTTACCTGCTGGACGTACGCCTGCACCTTCGCGCTGCGGTTTTTATTCTTCAGGCCGAAGGTCTTATCCTCGACGATTTTCTCTTTTTTTTTCTGCTCCGCCTTTCCCATCTTGAGCGAAGGTGTGTGTGTGTGTGGGTAGTGGTGGTGGGGCGGCGCTTTCCTCTGCAACGCCCCCTTATTTGTGTGGCAGGCACGGGCACCGAACTCGTGTGAAGAGTACGCCTATGCGCGCCTGTCTGTCTTTCGCTCTTTCTCTCTCTCTGTGTGTGTATGTGCGTGTAAGAGCCAAGTTGGGTTAATTCCGTTGGAAGATCTCTCGGACTGAACGGGAGAGGAGGAGGGCGTGGTGTATGTCTGTGTGCGTCCGCAGAGGCTGTCAGCAGGTAGTGGAGAGGAGGAGGCACTGGTGAACGCGTGCGAGATGCAAACGGCGCGAGGGCCGTCCCCGCCCCTACTTTTTTCGCATCCCGTATGCGTTTGTGTGACACATCTGCACTCATGAACCAACGCGCATGCACACACGCGCATGCACACATAAGGTCATGCTTCTTTGTCTCGGTAGTCGCCTCCGTACGCTCATGGCTTCTCCTTACGCAGCCATCGCCCCGCACTTACACACACACACACACCACACACGAGGGCTGACAACTGCCATCCATGTGAAGCCATACCGGCACCTAGAGATATACTTGCTGACCCTGCGCGCTTCGCTGACCGCCTCTGCTGCCGGCGGGTCCCTTTTCCCTCGAAGGGCTGAGGGGGACGGCACGAGGGAAGGGGGAGGAGTCGATAAAGAGTGACAGGCAGGCAGTCGACCCCACAACCGTTAGCCCGCCCTCCGCCTGGAGACGGTTTCCCCTTCCTCTCTCTCTCCCCTCCTCGGCACGCTCCTCTTAATCGATCTATGGACACGTCGCTCACGCTTCACTCGAAATAGCGGCGCTTTGGACGCTTCTTGAACCACTGATCCTCGTCTGTGTCGGCCACTCCAACCTCAGGCGCGCTCTCCATCGCTGCCGCCGTTGCTTCCTCTAAGCCCTCGTATGCGGCCGGTGGCGAAGCGCGTGCGCGCGCGGTGGATCGACGGGCACCGCGACGCACGCGCACCTGCAGAGCCTCGTCGTCATCCATCTTCTGCGTTGCGCGCCGGCTCGCCGGAGCGGGTGGTGGTGGCGATGGCGACGGTCGTGTCGGGGCCGCTGCTACAGGTACAGCGCGACGCCCAGGAAGGGCTCGCGGAATGGTAGGCGCTGCAGTCACCTCTATTTCTTCCTCCACCTCCACTTCCTCGACACTGTCGTCTTCGTACTCCTCGCCGTTCGCAGGAGCAGCAGCTGCTACAGCCCTACTGCTCCGTTGTGCGCGTGAAGGCAGCGGCACTGCCGATGCGGGGCCGGCGCCGCGTGTACGTGTACCAGCCATAGGTGCTGCAGATGCAGGGGAGACAGGGGTGCGGGCAGAGGCACGTGCCGGCGGAAACTCTTCCTCCTCTTCAAGTTCTTCGACCTCCTCCAATTCTTCTTTGAGATCCTCTTCCTCTACTGAAGGGCCGCCGTCACCGCCACTGTGCTGCATCATGGCTGCTGGCTTGGGCACTGCTGCTGCTGCTGCGCCGGTCTTGCCTGTTCCACGCTGCTGCTGCTGCCACTGGCTATAGGCGGCTTCTCCGAGCCTCGCTCCCTCTTGCTCCTCTCCGTCCCGAGCAGCTTGTGTTGCCGCGGCGTTGGGCATGGGTGCCCCTGGCAGCTGCCGGTGTTTCCCTCGCGACGCGCGTGCCGGCGCCGCCTCCGCGGCCTCTTTGCTTTTACCACTCGCCGTCTCTTCCTCGTCCTCCTCTTGCAGGGCGCGACGGCGGCCAGAGCGGGTGGGGCTCGGTGGTGGCACGGGAGCCGCTGCAGCACCTTTGGCCTTGCGTGAGGGCGGCGGTGGGAGGGCCGCCTCCACATCCTCTTCCTCCTCCACGACCTCGTCCTCTTCCATCTCCACGTTCTCTGCCGTCTCCGAAGCGCCCGCAGCGCCGTCGCCGTCGCCGTCCTCTGGAAGCAGCTGCGCCAGTGTCGCGGTTAGCGTGGCCTCCAAGTCTTCGCGGTTGTGCAGCAGACTGTGCACTACCGACGCTCCCGAGGTCTCCTCGATGTCCATGACAAGGTCATCGATGCAGCGGAACTCGTCCATCTCATCCGCCATCCCGAGCGGGGTGGCGAGCGCCCGCAGCCGCACCGCCTCCTCCTTTGAAAACGGATTTGTCAAGTCGATCGTTGCTGCCGAGCGCAGCATGAAGTCTGTGCTTTCCGATGGGTCCACCATCTTCGTTGCAATGAGGTGGTAGTGCACCACGTTCACGCGAGGGAGGACCTTGTGGCGAAGCAGGTGCAGGACACCGAGCATCACCTCCGCAAACGGAAGCCGCACCTCCTCTTCAAGGATGCGATCCTTGGTCGAGGTGTAGTAGAGGTGCAGCGTCGTGCCGGAGAGGCACACCACACTGCAGCCGGCGCTCTGGTCGATCGCTGGGCGGAAAGGAGAGTGCCGCTTGTCCTTCGAGGTGAAGAACACCTTGTACGCCTGAATCGCGGCGAGCACCTTGGCAGATGTCATGTCGGTGACGGACGCGATCGTGGACGATGACGCCCCAGTCGCCGCAAAGACGGTAAAGGGCCGTGTGTCGGACGACACCAACGGGAAGCCGTAAGGCGGCATCGACGTACCCTCGAGCACGACGACTTGCTCCTCGCGAGCCAACGCCCGCATGAGGACAGAGCCGTAGAGGAGCGCGTTCACACTCTCGCGCTTGTAGAACTCGATAGCTGCGCCATCCGTGGCCTCCTCGAGCGCCATCTGGTGCTTGTTGTACGACGTCCAGATCGTCTTGAGCGCCCGCACGCCGATCGGGTCGGCATCGGTGACGGTGGCAGCGTGGTACGCACTGAACATAGCGAGCGGGTCGACTTGCGCGGTATCTTCGTCGAGCACCAGAATGTCACCCCGCTGCTCCTGCGCATCACGCTCGTCCTTGCTGGTGGGGTGAAGGTAGCCGTCAGCAGTATTGAACTGCTTCAACATGAGCTCGGCAAGTCGAGCAAGACGTTCCCGCCGCTCCGCTGCAGTCACCCTGCCGGCTGCGGTGGCCGGTGACGGTGGTGGTGGGGCTGCTGCTGCTGCAGAGGGGGCAGGTGATGACGGCTGCGCCGTGGCCACAGGTTCCTCTTCCTCCGCCTCTTCAACCTCTTCCTCCACCTCCTCCACGAGTTCCTCATCGGCCTCTTCTTCTATTTCGTGCCGCGGTGGCAGCTGGTGTTGCTGCTGCTGCTGCTGCCGAGGCACCATAGTAGCGACTTCAGGGACTCTCTTGCTGCCGTAGCGACCTCCTGGTGCGACTGCGGTGGCGGGGGGCTGTTGCGGGCTGGGCGACGCCGCCCCCGCGCGCTTTGTGGGCGTCGCCTCTGCGCCACTTTGAGCTGGGGCAGCGTCGCGCCCGAGAATCACCTCGGCTTCATTCATCAGCTCTGCCATCTCCTCATCGTCCACCACCTCGTCACCCTCCAGGGCCTCCTCCAACACCTCCTCAGCGTCTTCGTCAGGGATGTCCGCCAGCTCCTCACCCTCAGCAACCTCATCCTTCTCGACCACCGGCGTCTTTGGCGCTGTGCCAGAGGCGACAGAACGCTGCCGAGGACCTCGACGCCGCGCCGGGGCGATTTCGTCCGCATTCTCGCTTGGTGCGGAGTTGCCGGATGGGCTCGCTGCCCCTGCAGGCCCTTCGCTATCATCATCTCGCTCCGTTGCTGTGACGGTGGCGGCTCGCTGTGCTAATGGCTGTGCATGACGGCTCGCTGCGGCGTCCGCCGGTGCGGTCCCGGTTTCCGTCACGGCGGACGCTTTCAGGTCCACCAGGAACGGCGCTGCTGACGGGACGGCCGTGGAAGCGCCATTGGGTAGCCGCTTGGGTGCCATCAGCTCATCGGCGACAGCGCGCTGGATTGCGCGGGTCAGCCAAGCGACTACCTCTTCGCTTTGCGACTGATTCTGGTGACGCGCAAGGCGGCTGTACGCTGTTTCGAGGACGCCCCGCGAGTAAGCGCTGAGCTGCACCCGGTCCGGCTGCTCCCTCCACTGCCCGACCGTCGCCACACCAAGCAGGCGAAGCTCACGCGCGTCTTTTTCGCTCTGATACCGTTCGCTGCTGAGCAGCACCTCGAGGCACTCCGCGTCTCCGCCGACCGCCTTGAGCTTTCGTTTCGGCGTCATGGCGACAAAATCGCGGAGGCTGACCGCCTCCACAGCGCCCCCGCCAACTTTCACGTCGGGGTCGACGAGGAGCCGGACGAGGTCTGCAACGGTGCCGACGGCGCCGGCAGCATCGCCTCTGCCGTGATCATGCGAGTGGAGCAGAACCTCGTCGATGGTGACCTCGTAGGGCCCACGCTGATCCTCCCTGGCGTCCATGTCGTTGTAATACGGGGTGCCGCCGGCGGAGGCGAGTGTGCGGAACGGGCCCGCGATGCTGTTGCGGCTGCCCTGTGGCACCGCGGCGTGTGGTGAGAGAAGGACGCGAGACGCCCGAAGCGCGGTCTGGTAGTGCATGCCGTAGTCGCTAGCCCCAGTGTTCGCGCCGCCTGTTGGACGAGTTGCTCGGGTAGACGCGAGTGGAACACGAAGGGCTATCGCGCTGTCTCCGAAGGGGCGCAAGGGTACGGCAGCCGTCCCTCCAAAGCTGACTGTCATCCAGAGCTGACCGCTGCTGCCACGCACTGGGGTGGCGGTCGCAGCTGCTGCTACAGTCGCGGCGGCCGCGGCTCCTTGAAGAGGACGCCTTCGGAGCATTGCGCTTACTCGCACGGCGCCCGAAGAGAAATTTTTTTTGGTGCTCTTTCGCTGTCACGCAGATCCACAGTGCGGGCAGTGGCCGACCGAGACACCGGATGCCCTCGTAAGGCGGGAGAGAGAAGAGGGGGTGGGGTGGTGGAGGGAGAGCGAAGACGAACGCACACTCACAGAGACGCGCGCAAGGGAGGGAGGCGCGGCGATAAAAAAAAGCTAAGGGGGGAGGGGGGAAAGGGGGGTTGGGAGGAGGGGCGACCGTGCCAGCGACTGGACGTGTGCGCGCCGGTGTGCTAGGGTGACCGTGCGACCGATGAGATTGCTTGCACCTGCCAGCAAAGGAAGTTCTATGAAAGTACGCGAGTGAGGATAGACGAGGAGGCGTGGAAGCGCCCCGTCTTGGCGCGCCTTCGCGATGGCTGTGGCGCACACCGATTATGTGCGCGTATTCTTTTACTTTCGCGTGCTTGTGTGTGTGTGTGTGTATGTGCAAGTGTGCCAACCGTCGCACGGACGCTTCGCTTCGCTTGTCCACGCGTCGGCTCGTCAATGGTGAGGACTGCCTTCGCAGAAGTGTTGCGGGCCTGCGCAGATCGTACGAAGCAGCGGTATCGCACACACGTGCATGTGCGTGCGTAGGAGCATCAGCAAGTGACCGGGTAAAGAGGATGTAGGAAGAAGTGTCAGCGAGATGGGTGGTCATCATAGTGCGATGGGGACCCAGGCGACGTGCCTTCGAGCCCTCTTCGACTGCTGCTGTGTTTATCGGCGCTGCCAGGAAGAAAGAGAGTGAGCGAGCGCGTGGGGGAGGGGCTACTTACCTCCTCCTCCCCTTCCACACCACTCCAACACAAGTGGCGGTGAACCCATTAGCCCTCCCTCTCCCCTCCGCTTACACAAGTGCCTATACCTGCGCCGTCTGCCACCAGCCGTCCTTGACCGCCTGCGACGGTACGGCATTCACCTTTCCTTCGCTGCTGGGGAAGCGTACAAGAGACGGAGAGAGAGGGCACATCATCGACGTGGGATGCCGACCCATCCACATACGAGAACATGCGCGCACAAACACCCGGCGGTGCAGGTACTGGCGCGTGCGCCTCCAAGTGTGTTCCACCATGTTTGCATCCATCTAGCCATCGTCTCTCGCACGCGTTTCAGAGCGAGCGAGAGAGGGCGACGATACAACATGCGTCGCGCACGTGTCTGAGACGTCTATGAATCACAGCTCACACACACAATCAACCCTCGCGTATACGTACACGAGGACACGTGGCCCGGCCGCTTGGGTGCGAGGGGGAGGAGGAGGAGCGCGGGGAAGGAATCAAGAAACGCCCTCATAGCGGATTTTCCCCTCCCCTCCCTTTTCCGTCCGCACGCCACCACGTCTACCTCCGCCGCCCGCTGACTGACTTCTTCTTGTTGCTACTGGATGCAGAGGCTGCCCTGTTCTTCTTGGCTGATGCCGGCGTGTCGGCCAACGTGAAGGACTTCCGCCGCTTTGCCTGCGAGGTCGCCAGCGGCGCTGGCTTGGCAGTTGCACGATCACCACTGCCAGATCTGCCCGTCGACCGCCTTGACGCGCTGCTGGCGGGGGCCTGCTTTCCACTAAACCTGTGACTCTCGCGACGTGGCCGCCGGGGCGTGACGGGGCTCGTCTTGCTGCTAGCTCTGCTGCCGCCCTTGCGCCGGTTGCCGCGAGCGCCGCGCGGTTTCTCCACATCCAGCTCCTCTTCGTCTTCCTCATCCTCTCCGTCGCCGTCCTTGGAAGCGTTATTTTTATCGTGACTCTTGGCAACGGCGCCGGCAACCATCTCGCCCTCGCCGCGTTTGTCTTCCGGTGTGATGGCAGTCGGCGTGCGAGCTGCCGCGGCGCCCCTTCCGCCACCGATGCTACTGCCATCTCCGTTCGCCGTGGTTCGCGGGGACGCGGCTGAAACGGTATCGGCACCGGCAGACGCCAACACCGGTGACGGGATTCGATTCGGCGTCCACGGGCCCGCCAGGTTCGCTATCGAGCCAGTGAAAGGCGCGGAGCTTGCGAGACCGCCGCCAGCTGTGGTGAGGGAAGTGCTGGCCAGCACGCTCGCGGCACCTTGTGGATGGGCCTCGACCCCCAGCGCTGCCGTGGCTGTGGATGGGAGGGGCGGGGCAGAGGGCTGGGCACCGGGGTTCGAGCCATGCAGCCCAGCGATCAGACTCTCGGGCGTGATGACATCATGCAGCCAGGCAAGTGCATCTGCCTCTGCTTCTTCTGCAGCGGAGCGGGCAGGCACTCGAGACACCTTCGATGGTGCCGCCCGCGCGGCGGCCGCGCCCGCCCCTGAAACGCCGATGGACGGCGGAGGCGCGTTGTAGTTGATGCGATCCTCCATCACCAAATCACGTTGCAGGTCGCGCGCCGTCTCCTCACGCTGCTGCTGTATCTGCGCCGACCACTCCGTCATCGAGCCCGCCTCATCGTTCATCATCGCCTCGAGCAGCGCTGCGGACTCGTGCACCAAGTCGCCGTCGGCGACAGAAAGACTATCAGAGGGGTCCATGCCGCCGGCAGCGGACTTCCCCGCGTTGGCGTGTGCCATTGCTGTCGTGTCCCGCACGAGGCGCGCGTCGCTCGCGAGGTCGTCCAGTTCTGCACCCGGCACAACGTCTTCTTCACCCATGTTCACGTAGTCGGCATCGTCGTCGTCCTCGTCTGCGGCAGCATCGGAGGCCCTCCGCCCGCCTCTGCCACGGCGCATTGCCTGCGCCATGAGGTCTGCCGCTGACACCACCGCCGATGTGTACGCGGGCAGCACGGTCGAGTCCGGCACGAGCTGCAGCAGCGTTGGCGAGAAGAGCGACTCCACTTCCTCTGGCGTGGACAAGACGTCGTGCAGCACCCGCACCCGATGCGCGAGCTCGATTTCGCTCATCAATTCGCTGAGGGTGCGAAAGTCCTTCGTGATACCAAGCGCCCGCTGCAGCTCGCGCAGCCGGTCCATGACGTGGTCTTCGAACACGGCATCGTGGTCCAGGTAGTAGGGCACGGTGGAGACCGTGACAGGGTTGAAGACATCTACGCTCACACCGCCCGCCATTGCATCCCCGCGCCGGCGCGCATAGACGCTGGCGTGGCCGCCACTGCTGCCGTTTCCAGACAGACTCGCATCCACCCCAGGCCGTGCCTCGTCCAACAACACCACCGTCACGTACTGCACGGCGCGCACCTTGTCCGCTGGCAGCACCTGGCGCTCCAAGACGTGCAGCACTCCCAGCAAGGCCTCCGCAAAGCGGGCCACCATGTGCCGGAGCTGCGCCGTGGTCGTTACGATATTGTACAATCCCAGCGTCGATCCGCACACGAACACGACGTCGCAGCCGCCGTTGAGGCCGACCATAGGCCGAAACGGAAAGTGGCTTGGCGCGGCGTTGGAGAAGAACATCTTATAGGCGGACACCGCGCGGCGCACCGTGTCCGGTGTAGCGCTCCGGATGAGCGACTCGCCGCCCGCCGTTGCGGTCCCACGCGCGTGGTGGGCGCTGCTGCCGCGCACCCGCGTCTCAGACGCAAGGAGAGGGAAGCCAAAGGACGGAACTTTCAGATTCAGCTCCAGCTGCGCCCCCGCCACGGCAGCTGACCGCAGTAGCAGCGCTCCGTGCAGGAGAATACGCATGGCGTCGCGCTTGCGCGCCGGCGTCGTGGAGAGCTCGGAGACGACGCTGCGGTATTCGGCCCAGACCTCTGCCCAAGCCCGCACAACCTTGCGCTCGTTGCTGCCGACACCGGTGCTGCTGCGAAGCCGGGCCGCGGCCGCTGTGGCGCTCGTGTCAGCCGCTTTCGGCTTCGCGTTCGAGGAGCTGCCACCGCCCTCTTCGCCCCCGATATCCTCGCCCTCGGCGTTGCTGCCGCGCTGCAGCTCGCTGCCCTCCAGCAGCTGCCCGTCGCTGTTGAAGACGCGCTCATCAATCGCGTCCTGCCTGGAGAATATGGTGAAGAGAGCGAAGGGGTGGACTTGGCTGCTTGTGTGATTGTGTGGGAGCACCAGCCCATCCTTGACGTCCTGCAGCGTTGTGTCGAGCTCGGTGCTAAGGTATCCGGTCGGGCTGCTGAGTTGGCGCTGCAGAAGCTCGACGAGGCGACGGCGGCTGCGACGCGGGTCCTGAAGAAGCGTGATGTAGACCGGCAGCTCGGCGAACAGCTCGCGTGGCACGTAGCTGTGAAGAAGCTGCGGGTGCGCCGAGCCGTTGCCCATCATAAGCCGCGGTAGCCCCGTGCGCAGGTCCATGAGTGACACGCGGTGGGACCAGAAGAGCTCCAGTGCTTTGCCAGCCAGCGCTGGGGCGTTCTTCAGCACCTCATACAGCAGGCCGGGCATGTCGAGGCCGTGCGTCAGGTGCAGTGCGTGCAGAGTCGCAAGCAGAGGCAGCACGCGCAGGCGCGACTGCAGTCCAACACCACCGGAGAGCGGCAGGTAGTAGCGCCGGCACGGTGCCGGGCAGTACGTCAGCAGCAGTGGCGTGGCTGCCGTGCCAGCAAAGACGAAGTTCACCTGTCCCACCGCCGCGGATATCTGGGTGAAGCAGGAATACAGGTGCTCCTCAACAGATTTGCCAGTGGAGAGCCAGAGGGACATCACTTGCTGGCGCTGTTGCTCCAGGGAGGGGGAGTGCGCTGCGGCTGCTGTCACCGCCGCCGCCTGGGCAGGCGCATCCTCGTCCTCGGCGTCGCCGGTGTCGCCTTCGCCGGCGTCGTCGTCAGCGCCCTCGTCAGCAGATGCGGCTCTAGAGGAGTGAGAGAGAGGGCCGAGGGCGCCGCCGCGGATGCAGCCGCTGCCACCTGGCGCGCTCTTCGTCGTGGCCCACGAGAGAGCTGCTGCGCTGCCCCACTTGACCTGCATCGCGCTGAGAGCCCGATCTACATCATCCACAAGAATCGAGGCGAGCTGTGCTGGGGCGGCCGTGGCTGCCGAAGATGCCCCGCGCTGCTGCTGCTGCTGATGCTGACGGTAGCCCGTGCCGGCGTTGCGCGCCGACTGCAGAAGACTCTGGTACCGCTCCCACGACCAGTTCTTCGGATGTCCCCACCAGTAAACGCTACGCGGCGCACGTGAGTAGAGCTCTTCCGTGCGGATCAGGTATGGACACGACGCGAGCGCCACGCGGAACCAGAAGCGGGCGGCAAAGGCTACTGGGTGGTCATCCAGGTCTGGCAGGTATGGCGTTGCGGAGCCGCCGTAGCGCACGAGCACGACCTTGTCCCCCGGCCGAGCGGTGCGGTCGGCGAGCCGCTCCAGCAGCGCCGTTTTGCCCGAGAGCGGCCCCGCCTCGATGAAGTGAATGGGCTTGTCGGCGGCTGCGGGCGGGTAGTGGAGGAGCGCTGTGAGCCGGTCCTCGAGCAGCTTCACAGGCCCGAAAAGTTGGCGCAGGCCGATAGCCTCCGCGGCGCTGAAGCCGTTGCCACCGAACCGCTCCGGCTGTGCGATGACCTCGTAAAGGGAGGTGAGTGTCAGTGTGTCAACGCGGCGGCGCAGTCGGTGCAGCACTGAGAGGTATTCCTGCTCGGTGGCGTCGTCAACAACGCCGCCGCTTTCGCGTGCTGTGGACGACGGAGGGTCCGGCTGGCCCGACCACTCACCTAGCGTCACGTCTAATCGATTCGACCCAGTAAGAAAGGTACCGGAGGCGTAGTGCGGCGGCGCCTGCACAGCGAGCCCGCTTAGGGAAGCGCCGCTCAACGACGCGTCCGCGCGCGGCGAACGCCCGTGCGAGGCCGTTTCCGCCGTGGCGGCGGCTTCCTCGACGGAGCTGTGAAAGACAAAGTAGCGCACCGGCACAGAACGCAGCTCCAGCAGACTACCAGCCCGCTTCAGAAGCCCCGGGACGCGGTCTAGTGCGAGGTAGCCGTTCTGCTGCAAGGACTGCAGCTCTGGCGGCAGCTGGTGCGCCACGGCGTGCTCCAAGAGCTGGACAAAGGCGGCGGCGATGACGCCGTATGAGCGCTCGGTAATCTCGCGCTCCGCCTGGTTGTCGCCCCAGCCACCTGGGGTGGCACCCATCGCCGCATGGTTCGCTACATAGTCCTGCCGCACACTCGAGATGACCTTCTGCACAAAGCGCAAGTAGTGATCCAGCGTGCATGCCTCACCCGGGCGCAGCAGCCACTGCTGTGACGCGTTCGCGGTCGATGCAGGTGCAGCGCTGCCGCAGCCACTACCGCTCAGCATCTCGCCAAGCATGCGCGACTCGATGCTCTGGGGATGGGTGCGACCCGTCACGCCGCTTCCTAGTACTGAGGCGGAGGACGCAGAGCCCATGGAGGGAGGGCCGCCGCCACCGTTATGCACCACGCCAGCTGGCATCCACTCCTTCCGCTTCGCCCACATCGCCTGCGACGCTCGGTCGATTGAGATCTGAAGCGAGTCGAGCACAAACTTCCCCACTACGTCGGACACCCAGTGTGATAGGACGTCTTCCACTTCGTTGCCGGCGTTCACGACATGGGCCACCTCAGACATGTACGCCTCGACGCTCTGCGCGACGGCCGTATCGAGGGCACTTCGGGTGCGAGCCGACACCTTCACGAGCTGGGGGTGCTCGAGCCACTGCTGCAGGGACTGAATGCCGGCTTGCTGCAGAGCCGCCAAATCCTGCGCCGGCGACTCAGCCGCCAGTCGGGCCGCCTGCTGGTAATATGTGCTCTGCTCCATCCACTGCTGCCACTCCTTGTTCCCCCCCAGCGCCAGCAACTGCCGCTTCGGCTGCATCGCCACGAACGCACTCATTGTGATGCGCTCTACACCCTCGGCTTGAGGGTCGATCAGAAGTTGCACCACCTTGGGCAAGGTCAGTTCAGACGCCAGCGTCTCCTCCACTTTCACGATGTCCTCCACGCGAGCGTCGAGGGTGGGCCCGCTGACGGCAGCCATTCGGCGCGTGGGGGTGGGGTGCAGCGCGCCGTCTTGGCGGCGGAGCGCCGCTGAAGTGGCCGCCGCAGCTACTGCGGTGAGCGTTGCCTGCTTCGCCACGGCGAGCGATCGCGGGGACGACGCGGGGGGCGCGGAGGCAGCGGCGGCACTCGGCTCCACCGTTTCGAACAGCGCTGCTGCTGTAGGTGCTGCGTCGGCCGCCTGCAGGATAGCTGAGATCTTCTGGGCATGCAGCGGCGAGGCGGCATTCTGCGCGGCTGATGGCATGGCGGTGGCGCACGAGGAATGGACAGCCGACGCCGCCACTGTCGCTGCATTATTTGACAGCCCTGAGGACAGGGGCTGATACCACGGAAGGCGGCTTGACTCGCTACTGCCCGGGGGTTTGTAGACGTAGCGGAGAGTTGCCGTGGAAAACAGCGCGCCGCGAGTTCGCAGCAGGGCGACACGGGGCAGACACCGCACCGCCTTTGCTGGGCGGAAGCAGTCGCTGCTGGTACACAGACGCACACCCGCGGCAACAACGGGGAGGGCTGTTGCGATTCGTCGGCGAATCATCCTCTAGGTAATGGCGTGTATGTGTGTGTGTTTGTGTGACGTATTTGTTAGTAGGAGAGCAGAACCAGGGTGGACTCATGCACAGGCACGCGAAAGGAGGACGGGGCGAGCCTGCGATGCACACGCACCACCGCCTCCCCCTGTCGCGACGGAAGCTGCTGAAGCGATCGAGAAAACAGACCACGTACAACCCGACGTGAGGAATGACCAGGCTGGTTGATGTCGTCGTTCCTGTCAGTGTTGTGGTGACGGCGGCTGGTACTGTGTGTGTACTGTGTGCCTCCCTCTCGCCCCCCCACCCCCTCTATCGATTGTGCGTGTGTGTGTATGTGTGCGTGTCTCTCTATGGATGCTACTTTGCAACGCACCTCTCGTCGGCGTCTTTGCTTGCCGGCCACGACTCTTTTGTGCGATCCGCTGCAGCACGTTGTCTGCGTCTATGAATGTAAGCGTACAGGTGAGAGTGTGCAAGGGGGGGGCGGGGGAAGGGGGCACGAGTGGAAAGGAGGTGAGACAGCCTCCCGCCTGTGCACCATACGTGCTCACGTGCGTGGGTGAGTGTGCGTGTGTGCTGCACCGAATGCAACGTTGAACTTGGCGCGAGAAGAGGAGGAGGCAGAGGGGGAGCGGAATGACGGCGGCACACATTCACGACACCGGCGCAGTCATACACGTCTTTTCATCGCAGCAGCGACTCAGTGGAGGCGCATTGCTCTCTCTCGCGTGCGTGCGTGCGTGCGCCCGCTCGTTGGTGCTGCTGCACGAGGAAAGTGTGAGCGGATGAGAGCCGTAGCGAGTCCACTCTCTGCGGGCCGTGCATCAGCGATGGTAAAGGGGTGGGGTGGGGGGCCCGTGAGGAGGTCAAGATCGACGCCCCACGCGTAAAGAGGATGCGAGGTCGAGAAGAAAGAAAAGAGAGGGAGGGAGTGGCGATGGCGAGAGAGGGAAGGGTGGATGGGATCGCGGCGTAAGCACAAGGCTCACAGCGTGACCTCGCGCCTCAGCGTTTCGCTTATCCATGCGGAAACAAAAAGAGGGAGAAGAGCGGTGGTGGCGATAATGTTAGGGCGGCTGCACCTCACCAACACACCAACCAAAGTACAGCTGCTGCTGTTACGCATGCTGCCTCCCTCCCTCCATCTCCCTCTTTACGCGCGTCTTTGCGTCGCTGCCATAGATGTATATACGTACGAAGAAGAGCCCATGGCGACTACTTCCACAACCTCGTCCACAGTTCACAAGCACCAACGGACAAGAGAGAGCGCATCTACCCTCCCCCCACGTCTGATTCAACATACGTGAAGTCCCCAACTCCGTGGCGCCACTGTCAGCTCCGCCACGTGACGAGGAAGGGGGGTCAGCAGGCGCGTGACAGGGTGGTGGTGGTGGGGAGGAGGGCACACTATGTGACAAACTTGCGCGGCGCCCCGTCCATTCCAGGCGCGATGACCTCAGCCTCTTCCCATATTTGCGCGGCGCGCTCCTCGTCGGCGCGGGCCTCATCGATGCGGCCCAGCGCCTCTCTCGCCTCAGCGCGCAGCTGGTACAGCGTGGCGGAGCGGTTCGATTTGACGAAGGCCAGCGCACGCGTTAGGTCGTCCTCGGCACGTTGAAACGACTTCAGTCGGCAGTAGATCATGCCGCGGGCCACAAGCACCGCGCCCAGGGCCTTGCGATGGCGCTCCTTCTTCAGGTCGGCCCCCTCCGTGATGAAGCTCATGCAGGCCGTCAGGGACTTGAGGGCCCCTGCTGGGTCGTCTTCGTACACCTGTATCTTCGACCGCGTGTACATGGCCATCGTCAACGCCATCAGCTTGTCGAACTTTGCGGACATATCCATGCCGAACTTCTTCTGGATGTGCGCCCGCACCTTTGGATGCTCCAGCCACTTCTCGAAGAGGTCGATGTCGCGCATGTAGCGGTTCACAAACTCATGCGCGCGCTTCGTTTCGCGGTTCTCCTCGAGCACCATATGTGCGCCGTGCAGCAGACCCCAGTGCACAAAACCGTTGAATTCTTGCCGCTGCTGCATGTTTTCCTGCCCGTCGCGCTGAGGCGCGAGGAGGTGGTCCACCTGGTCCTCCACCGTCATGGGGTTGCCGAACGCCTCCAGCCGCTTTCTGTCCTCCTCCAAGGCCCTTTGGATGTCAAACATCACCTTGCTGTCAGTGAATCCGTCGTCGTCGATCTCGTCGACGGCCGGGTCGAAGCTCGGTGGCGGCACAAAGCGCCGTGTCTCCTCGAACGTCTCATCTGCCATGTGAAATTCAGAGTTGATGAAGAAGCTGTCACCCTCGTAGCTCAGCTCCAATGGCTTCTCCGGGCTGAACACCTCCTTCAGCTCCGGCACAAACATGCCGTCCAGTTTCTTCTTGTTCTTGTCGAAGGGGGAGCTGAACATGCGGCCAGACCAGTTTTGGTTCTCCGGCGGCCACCACTTGTCACTCTCGCTGAGGCTCTCCTGCCGCTCCAGCGGTTCCTGCCCAGCGCGCTCCGTGTCCGTGGCCCGCTTCACCGTGCGACGGCGCAGCTCAGAGCTCTCCGCGTCGTCTTGCCGCTTCTTGCTGTACTCCACGCCTCCTGGCGAGGCCCCGGGCGTGGTCATCGCGGCACGCAAAGGTGGCGTGTGACTCGCCAGGGAGGAGGTGTGCGGGGAGATGCCAGGCGTGTAGCCGCTCGTGACGTGTCGACGGGCAGCTAAGGGGTTGTGAAGCGGCGGTGCACAACCGCGACTGCCATCACTGTCATTCGCGCCGCCGCCACTGCCGCCAACAGCATCCGATGCAGCCACGGCTGCTGCTGACGCGAGCGCACTTTGGTGTGTCGATCCTGTCCAAGATGATGAGCCCTTCGTTGCATCTCGAAGGCCCGCTGTGGTGTGCACGCGGCGTCGGTGACACGTGAGTTTCCCTATCGGCGCCGCTGCAGCCGTGCACACGCGATGCTGTGCAAAAAACATTTGATGGATGATGGGAGAAGAGGGTGGTGACGCCGTGCGCGGATATGCCTTGGAAAGATGCGCACCTGACGTGCACCGTTTCGTCCAATGACAACAGCGAGGCCACATTGCAGTGGGAAGAAGAGGACATACAGAGAAGAGAGTGGTGGAGATACACACGCCAACACACACACACACACAAAGAGCGGGCGGGAATGAGATGAGGAGCTGCAACACGGCTCCGACGAACGCACCGTACATCTGTGACCGCCCATGTGCACACTGTATGGGCGTCGTAGTGTACCAGCAGTAGCAGGAGGGCGCGGGGTGGTGGTGGGGAGGAAGGCTGTCGTACCTCGCTCCTGCCCCTCAGGGGCGACGCAGAACTGCGTCACACGAACTCGTGCACAGGGTAATCAGGCTGGGGGGAGGGGGAAGGGCAGGCTGGTGCCGCCGTGACCGCCGCTGCATCACTACGATCTCCTCGGCTCACCTCCGCGCATACCCATCCTCTCTCTCCCGCCGCGCTGCGAGTGATGCCAGCGTTCGCCTTCGCACCGCTCGAAGAGAGGTGACATGAAGAGGGGGAGGGGGAGGGCAGCGCGCGCCCCCCTCCCCCTCGCATACACCCACCGACCCACAAAGAAGCAGCGACGCCTTTTTGAATGCATGACAGACATACACACACACAGACACGCGCAGGGGCGCAAGCATCCACGTGAGCATCACTGAAGCCTTCATGCAGGAGTGCGGGGGTGGGGTGGGGGAGAAGAGAATGGAGGAAGGGGCGTGGGTGTGGGCTGGTGCGTGCCCAGGGGGCGGCCATCAGGTCAATGGAGTTGCCTTGAACCGCGAGGGCAAAGGCTTCAGGAACTCAGGTCTGCGGTTTGGGTGATGTGGAACGTTCGCACAATGTATCGGCGACACTCTTCGGCTGTCATGCGCTCTGCCCAGGGCTGCCGCAGCAGAGCCAGTGTGAGGTACTGCAGAGGAGGCAGGGACGGACCGCTGGCCGCGGCCAGCGGCTCGCCTGCTGGCAAGACAAGAGGTCGACTTGCCGCCTCCACAAAGCACTCGCGCGAGTGTTCCTCCTGGCCGCTGCGGCCGCAGCGCGGGTTTAGACACTTAGGGTACAGCCGCTTGCCGTAGAGCAGCTCGTACAGCGTGGCACCGAGGCTGAAGGCGTCGGTGGGGCGTCCGCACACGGCGTCGCGCAGCGCGCGCAGGTCCATGTACTCGAAGGTGCCATAGGCAGCCTGCACCTCATCCATCGGCTTTGGGCCGACGAGGCGGCAGTTGCCAAAGTCCGACAGATAAAACTTGACAGCATCCGCCGTGGCGCTCGGCGCGCCGAGCGCCTGATGCGGCTGCAGCCGCTGCTGCGAAGGCCCGTGCTCGTAGGCGAAGAGAATGTTGCTGGGCTTGAGGTCGAGGTGGAGAAGGCCCAGCTCGTGCATCGCTGCGAGCGCCGAGCTCACGCAGTACACCATGCCCTTCGCGATGCCGTCGCTGCGGGAGATGCCTTCCACGTCGCCGTCGCACAGCTCCGTCACGAGAAACACCGTTGCGTCGCTCTGGGCCAAGTCGTCATAGGTGATGGAGAGGAAGCGCGGGAGACGAACCGCCTGCAGCCGTGCTCGCGTGGCCCGTTCCTCTGGCCCCTCCGCAACGGAAAGCAACTCCATCTGCACTGCGATTTGCTGCTCCAACGTCAGCGGCGCGTCCGCGGCATCCTCCTCTGCCAACGTGTCCGAGGCGCGGCGTTGCGCGCCACGTGTGAGCAGCTTCACCTCCTTCTCGAGTGCTGCGTCTTCGGCTCTCTTGCGTAGCTGCCGGCGCCACTCCAGCGCCTCCTGGGCCATCGGCGGCAGCGCCTCCTGCCCTTGCACCAAAAAGGCGCTGTGCAGGGGCAGAATATACGGCACCTGCATCTCGTTCAGGAAGCGCAGCGTCGCGATCTCTCGGATTGTGGCGAAGGAATCTTCAATGCACGACTTGCTGCGCAGGACAATCGGGCAAGACTTCACCGCCACCAAGTCGCCGTCCACAGTGGTGCAGCGCCACACCAGCCCGAAGCTCCCCTCCCCAACAAACTCGGCCGAGGTGAAGGCAGCCCAAAAACTGCCGGCGTCGAGGAAGTGCATCGGCGACATCACCGTCTTCGCTGCCTCCATGAAGCCCTTTTTGGTGAACTTCGTCGGGAAGAAGTCGCGCAAGAGCGTGTCGGCTGGCCGTCCCCAGTCCGGGAGCACCGGGGTCAATACTGCTGCCCCAGCCTTGGTGTCCTTCGCACGACCGCGCTTGCGCCCTGCGTGGCCGGCCGCTGCGACGGAGTCGTTGGAGACGTTCTTCGTGCCGCTAGCCGGGAAAATATTTGCGGCACGCTGTGGTGAATGGTGACATTCTGCGCTGACACCCTCCTTCGGCAGCGAGGCAGCGGCAACGTGCCGTGCGGTGTGCCCCTCTTCCTCGTTTTCCTGCGTCAGCTGCTGGTGCTGCTGCTGCTGCTGATATGCATGAATGCTCCGGTAGAGGGGGCTGGACGGGCGCAGCTCTGGATCCAGCCGGTTTGGGAATATGAAGTCCTTCACGTGCGGCCTTTGCGGGCTTCTGGGCAGCTCGGCGTCATCTGCCGCCTCGCCGGCGGCGACTTGGCTCCTGCCAACCACACGGGTGCCGCGCTCAGCTTTTGGCAGCTTCGGCGGTAAGCCATAGCTCCCCACCCCATCACCGGACCTCCTCACGCAAGTTTCGCTTTCCCACTCCGTGTCGTCGTCGTCGTCGTCATCGATTATCAACGGCAGCGAGAGCGGAGAGCCAGCACCTGCAATCGCGCCCGTCGACACTGCTCGCGCAGAGTACGCCGCCAAGTCGTGCGCTGGCGCGCCTCGTGCGCGCTGGCGCGGTGGTGCGTCATCGACATCTTCGCCGCTTTCCTCTGTGTCGTCGTCCAGGTTAATGTAGCAGTGGGGCGCTGACTGACCGGACGGCCGTTGGTCGGTGGCGTTGCCAGAGCCCAGCGAGAGTGCGAGGTCGGCACACGGATCTGATGGACGCCGACGAGGGCGGAAGGTGGGGGACAAAATTTCAGCGATGGGGTGGCTCTTCTCCGCTAGTGACCGGCGGCGAGCCTGCTCTGGCGATGAGACGGGGAAGCTTAAATGGTCGACCCACGAGCCGCCGCCGCCGCCGCTGTCTGCCTTGCTTGAACTCGAGCGTCGGCTTCTCAGCTTTCCATGCGTCTCTGCCTCTTCTACCCCCGCTGCCATCCCTTCCTCAGCTGGCAACCTCGATGGCGAGGGCGACGCGCCGGCAGCCGCTGTATGCCCAGGCAGCGCAAACACGGCGTCCATGTGCTCTCCGTCCGCCTCCGCGCCGATTTCCCTTTTCACGGAGACGAGGGGGGCGCCCGCGCCGTTGTGGGGTGGGGTCGAGGTCTCGCCCTTCTCCGTACCGCCCTCGCCTTGGCTGCCATCACCGTCGTCATCGTCGTCGTCGTCCAAGCAGATCCACATGGTGCCTGGGGAGGCTCTGGGCCGCGTTGCCGCTGCTTTCGTCACGAGTTGCGTCGACGGCCGCCCGGCAGCCGGTGCAGCACTCGGCCCACTCGGCACAACGTGCAGTGGGGCTTGCGAGCCGCCCACCGCGTTCGCCGAGGCCTGCGTGAGAGTCTGCGTTGCAGCTGCAGTGGAGCTGAGGTCGGAAGACGCAGATGGGGCACCGAGCTGCGCCCGCGGCAGTGATGGGGTTGGAGGCAAGGCGGCATCAGCTTTCACGGCGCCACCGCGGTCTTCACCGCGCAGGGACGCAGGGGAGACGCTCAGCGATTTGGGCAGCTGTGCAATCTGCGGGGTGCGCCACACAGGCGGCTCTCGCAGCCGCAGCCGCCCTGGGGTCGTCGCTGTTGGGGCATGACCGCCCTCTGCGTTGGTGTTCACCTCCGTCGGCACTTCCATATCTGCGAGCTGTGAGAGCTGCGAGGACGACGGGGAGGTGAAGTTCAGGCGAGGGTGGGCGTAAGACGACCACTGCTGCTGCTGCTGCACGGGCGGGTGAGTAGGAAAGGGCAAGGGGGCCGCGGAGGATGGAGGTGTGGGAGGATGGCACAGCTCCACCTCACCCCCACCCGCCACCCGCTTCAGCCACGTGTACGAAGAGGAGGTGGGAGAGCGCTGGCGGCTCGTGCTGCCACCCATCCGCAGGTGTCCCGCTGGAGGAGGGAAAGACTGGGCGGCAGACGCTGCGACCCTGGCCTGCAGTGACGGCAGAGCGCCGTCATCATTACCGGCCGACGATTGCGTTGGTAGCGGCCGCATTGATGTGCTGCGGTCGAGCTCGTCTGTGCTTCTGCCGCTGTTGTGGAGGTGATGTTGATGGAGGAGCTGCACACCGCCGGCGCTGCTGACACACGACACAAGTGAGGACAACGGAGGCGGCGTGGCGGCCGTAGCAGAGCCTGGCGGCAGCCGCGGCTCCTCGGCGCACCACCCCCCACTCCATTGGCTCTCGCTGTCACTGCCAGTGGCGATGCTGCTGACGCCGGGGGGGTGTGGCGGGTGTTGATGAAACTGGTCTTGTCGTCGGTGCAGCCACTGAGCATTGGCTTCCCCAAGGCCGTCCTCCTCGTTGCCGCAGCTCATGGCGAGGGTACCGTTCGGCGAATCACCTGCGGACGTGGGCGTGAGTGAGATGGAGCGCGCGGGTTGAGTGAACAGCTGCCTGACAGTCACCGCTGCGTGTGTCGGGGAGGTGCCACCGTGGCTATCGACGCCATCCTTCAACCGCTTCTCCTCCCCCTCGTCTCCCTCGCGCAGAAGCTGCGTAGCAGGGGTGGCAGCGGCGAACAACTGCCGCTTCCACCGGTGGCCGCTGGGTTTGCTCTCGCTGTTCGCCGTGAGAGCCTCTGGGCTGCTCTCAGTACTTTGACGGCTTACACTACTGCCACCCTTGCTGCTCCCCTCAGGGGTCCGCACCTGTGTGCCGTGCCCGGCCGGCTGCGACAGCGGTGGCGGGGTCGAGCACCGGCGAAGATCTAGTGTAGCGCTGCTGCTGCTGCCGCCGCCGCCCTCAGCATTGCCACTTCCGCGACCAAAGAGGCAGAGAGGATCAGTTGCCGAGGCCTCTGGGGAGGCGGCGAAATCGTGCTCCACGGCTGCGGCACTCGACACCACTATCGAGGGGCGAGGCAACGCTGGCGGAGCGTCGCGGTGGCGTTGACAGGCGCCGTCGTCACTGCTTGTGGCGTCCGTCGAGCCCGCGAATGCCACGCCGCTGCGGAAAAGAATGGCTTCGTCGCCGTCGATGGCCATCGCGACCGTGTGCCGCGCCTCTGCATCATCATGGGCATCCTTTCTGTCAGCCTGTCTCGCCTTTTTCTCCGTTTCACTGCTGCTGATGCCGCTGTCATTGGCCTCGTCTGCCCGAGGCGGCTGCTTCACGTTGGCGCACCTACGATGCGGCCTCGTGATGAGTGCCGGCGCTGCCTCGAACGCTGCTGTAGTGGCAATAGGCGGTGGCGGTGGCGGTGACGACTCGCGCCCTCTGACGCGAGAGGTAGCGGCCTTCTCAGCTGTTGGGCGGCTTGCTGAGGTCTTAGCCGATTTTCGTGATGAGGCGGTGCGAGCCGTTGCATTGCTGCTGCTGGTCGGTCTTTGTGCTCGAAGGTTTGCTTTGGTGGTGGCGGCTGGTGCTGCCTTCCGTGTCGCAGCCCTCGAGGCCGCTTGCGCGACTGGCAAGGCGGCGCGCCTCTCAAGGGACGGCGTTGCCCTTTGACTCACGGCTTTCCGTTTTTTCGGAGGCATGCCGGCCTGGGGCGACAAGCGGAGGCTCAAGAGAAGCGGAGGAGGGGCAAAGGAGGCGAGCGAGCCGGTCAGGCGATGGGCATAGCAGTGCGGTCACACACACACACCCCACCACCGCCTCCCCCCTCTCACACTACCAATCGCCTGGAAGCAGAGTCGAAGTGTGGGTGCGCCAGAAGAGAGAGAGAGAACAAAAAAACGGTTGCCGCCAGAGTGGGGGAGGGAAGCGAGAGCGAGCTGGCGACGTACGAGTAATATATGTGCGAGTGTGTGTGTGTGTACGTAAATGTGAAGCTGTGTGATCACACACGCGCGCACACACACAAATACACACTCGCATATACCCAGCAGGGAGATGGAGGAAACGAAAAGGGACAGACGCAGCCAATGGAAGTGTTGCTGTTTGAGCCGTGTGTTTCAGGTGATGATGAGTGAGTGAGAGCAGGAAGCAGAGGCGTACGTAATGAGCCCCTTACCTTCTCCTTGCTCTCTCGACCGACGCTGTTCTGTACGCACGTGCTTCTGTATGTGTGCGTACGTCTGCAGCTTTGTTTGTGCTGCCGTTGGTGCCGGCTGTAGTCATTAGTGGCGATGAGAGAGAGAGACGGCAGAGATGAATAGGGTAGAGGTGATGCCTGCAGTCATACACACACACACGACGACGGACCGGTTTCTGTGATTGGTGGGCGATGACGTGGCAAGTGCGCTTTACAAGAACGAAAGGTATCAGGAGGCATGCCCTATGAAAGGGCCTTGCGGCGGTGGTGATGGTGATAGTGAGGTAACACGGAGCAGGACAGAGGAGCTGAGAGGCCGCGGTGTGTGCGTAGCGGAGCTGATGTGCGAATGCCTACGTGTAACCCTCGCTCGTAAAGGCGCATGCACACACGCACCCCGATGCGTGATGAGGAATGCATCGCCTCCCCCCTTAGACCCCACCCCTCTCGCCGCCACCGCGGCCGCCCCTGCCTTGCGCAGGCACTCGGAAGTGTTTCCCGTACACGCCTGTGGTGGCAAGCGATGGCTGAGCGAGCAGAAGAAAAGTGCTGGCGGAGCTCCTTGTGCGCCTCAGCAGTTGGGCGGAGATAGCAGACGCTCCGTGCATGCGGCATCACTGACAGCAGCCAACACAGCAGAGAGACTCACGCCCACCGCACCCCTTTGAAAGGTGCGCCCGCCCTCCCCCCTCCCTGTGGGCGTCTTGACAGTCCTTCCGCGACGCCGCCTCTCCTCCCATCTCCCTCGAGTGCACGCACCCCCCTCGCCGCCTGCGACCTGCCCCCTTTCTCCATGCGTGCAACATACCCATACATCTCTTGCACGTGACTGAGAGGGGGTGCGCAGAGAAGGATGACAGAGAGGGTGGCATGAAGAAGATGGAGGGGAGGGGGTGGGGACGCGGAGGTGTGCACGAATTCGGTGTGGCGGTGGCGGTGCCCTTCAGAGACAGAGGAGGCAAGTGATGCGCGTGGCGCGCACGCACATCCACCCACCCAGACCCAGGCCAAGACTCTCGTGCTTAGCGGGGGCGAGGAGGGGGAGGAACGCCGCTCATTGTTTCTTTGGCAACAACCGCCCTGTGTCTCGCATGATATGCTTGCCTCGCTTCTAATGCTGCGTGTGCCGACGCTGCGCGGCTCACGGAGGGATTCATGGAGGGAGGCGGGGGGGAAATACGAGTACATAGGTGCACACTCGCCCGCACACGTCACTCCCCCTCTTCCTCAGCTATCCCTCCCACCAGACCCGCTGAAGCGCCACGGCGTGCCGCCTTTTCCACATTCCTTCGGAGCACCAAAATGCTGCCGAAGGTGCCATGCGAGGGCGACAAGGCCACTGAGCGCGTGCGCCTGCCCTCCTTCAATGGAGAACACGGGTGCAGGGTGATCGTCGCCTGAGCCATGACACTAATCGTAATAGCGGTCAAAGCACTTGGTGAGCCACGTCCACTCCCATCGGCTGAGCTGCGATGGCAGCGGTATCGCCGTCGGCGCTGCCTTTTCCTCTAGAGGGGAGGCGGCAACGCTGTTGCAGAGGCGCACGAAAGACGTCCAGTCTCGCCAGTCGAACGCCTCCGAACCTTGTAGCACGCCGAGCAGCGATTCGTTATAAGTGGCTCCCGCCTGGGAGACACATGAGTAGGTGTCGCAGAAGGCGGCTGCGATCAGCTGCACCGGCAGCGGCAGGTCGAATACCTGCGCCACGGTCAGGCGCTCAAGCATCCAAAAGAACTGTGCGAAGGCCGCCCTGAACGGCGTTTCCGCCCCTGCATCGCCGTTCGTCACGCCGTTCGCGGCCGCCGTCAGCCGTTCGCACAGTTGCCCAATGGCAGGGTGCTGGGAAGCCAAGTGCAGCTCCTTGGATAGTGTTGTACCGAAGGTGCCTCGGTCATCCGTGTGGAAGGATATGTTGGGCAACACATACGTATTTGCTGCATCGCCGCTGCCAACATCCGCTGTTGCGGTTGGCTCGGCCACGGCAGTGAGGTCACCGCAGCGGCGCATCGCGCGTGCTTGGCGATGTGCAAGGCGGACCGCCTCTGTCGCCGTGTAGCAAGGAAACGAGCTACCGCCCTCTGCACCACCACCACCACCAACACAGCGCTGACGGCTCTCTGGCAGAGCTTCCCAGAGCTGGAGGAGGTCGCCAAGGTGGTGGTCTACCACGTGAGAGTGGCCCCCCGTCAGCAGATTGCTTGTGAGGCACAGCTCGATCCCTTGATGCGCCGCCAGAATGGCCGACAGATTCGCGGTGTCCGTGAAGACGAGGTGCCCCCACCTCTCTGGGGCGAACAGCACCATTTGGTGCAGCTCCTGCGGGTCCTCCTTCTCCCCTGCGTGAATGGTGATGGAGCAGGTGGTGTGTGCACCACTACAGCCAGTGCGGCTACCACTGCTGTCCGGCATCGCTGCCTCGCCCTTGCGCGCAGCTGCCAAAGCCGGTTCCAGTTCCGCGTACAGGCCCTTGTAGCAGTTGCCGCTGAGGTCCATGCCAGTTACCCAGCACTTTTGGCGCAGCTGTCGCTCGAGCATGGAGGAGGAGGAGGACGCCTCCGCTGGCGAGCCCGCAGGTGATGAATGGCGACCGGTCGCGTTGCGCCCCGCTTCCTCGCCGTTCCGGCCTCGCATGTGGGCTGCACACCACGAGTGGAACTCTGCGACTTGCCGCTTCTGTGTCTGCACGGTGAGCTGCGCGGCTTCCCAGGCGGCCGCCGCTGCGGCGCCGCGGTTGACAGAAAGGAGCAGACGCACGTGCATGCGCTCCGATAAGTTGCGGTGTATGTGATGGATGAAGTATAGGCGGCGCTCTCGGACGCCTGGCGCCTCCGACGGTGGCTGCAAGAGGCCTCCGTAGATGCGCTCGTACAGCTGCCACCACTGCGCCGCCGTGGCCTGCTCACCGGCCTCTGCTAGCGCTGTACATTCCTGCGTCTCAAAGGCTGCTGCGCCCCACGCCAGCACTTGCGCCGATGCGTCTGCGGACAGCAGCTCGCCTGTCTTGAAGTCGACCACGCCACCAGCCAGGATCTGCTCGACGGTCTCGATCACAGCATCCACATACATCTGTTTTGTGACCTCCTCGTCGGCCGCGCCGCGCCGGAAGGTGCGCCGCAGCCCATCCCGCATCGACGTCCGCAGCTCCACCAAGAAGATGTTCTCCTCGGCACTGGTGAAGAGCACATCCTGCACGGCCAGTCGGGTGAACGGGAGGTTTGTCATGACCTTGTAGATGGCATCGAAAACGGCGAAGCAGTGGTGCATCCGTTCCGTTGGTGTTGCGGCCGCCGCGCCATCGGTCGTGTTCGCCAGAGACGCCGCAAGCACGTTCTGCTTCCGCTTCTCGAGAGAGTTGAAGAAGAGGATGTGGGCCGCCGCGGCGTCGCCAGCCTTTTCGCCACCGTCGCCTTCATCCAACCCGCTCACCGGGACACCGTCATGGACGAGAAGCCGCTCTAGATGCGCCAGCAGCGGCATCGATACACTGCCGTTAAGGTGGCAATGAAGATCGAGCTTGGGCACGCGGTGAAGCGTGCTCGCAAGATCTTCCGCCGCCGCAGCCGCCCCGCCGCTACCTTGCTGGCGCTCTTGCAGAAGTACCGGCTCGACGGTGGTGTGGTACAGGCGATCCATGTGGTGTGGTCGTTCGGACTCAGTGAAGATCTTTTTTTTTCCAGTGTGTGTGGGTGTGCGTGTAACAGCAGGCCTGAAATCAACTGGAGAGGGGGAGGGAGTGGGGGGGAGAGAGAGGAGGGGAGGGGGGAAGGGGATGAGGCAGACCCCCGGTACGGCTGCGAGTGAGCGCAGACAGACATGAAAGGCGCAGCGGCGCATTTCTGCTGTCGTTTGTGCACCTCCCCTCCCCTACCCTCCCCACAGAAACAAAACGCCGCGGCATTGCGCCATTTCTCATCACGCGAAGACACGGAGGCGGAGGGGGAAAGGACGGTGACCGCGAAAAAGGATGCGACTCTGCTCAACAGCGTGGGGGGGGGTGGCGCGCGGACGCCTGTGTGCATCACCACGCCGCTGCTGAAGATGTTGACGTGCTTCTTTCACTCGCTTACTCTGTGGCTCAGCATCTTTTCTTCTTTTGGGTGTTGTATTAGGGGGACATAGACAGACAGAAAGGGAGACAGACAGACGGACAGACAGAGAGGGAGAGACAGACAGAGGATCACTGCATCGAAGATGACCGTAACGGACACTTGCTGCTGCGGTGTCCTCTGGGCGCATATATATATATATATATTTGCATTGCTCTCTCTGTGCTCTGCCGTCATGGCGATCGATGCTTCGTTTTCTTCCACGCCAAACACAACCGTCAGCCCCCTTTTTTTCAACGTACACCTGTGCACGCACGCACCGTCACGCTCACGCTCGCATGCCATTCAGACGCCCCTCTTGGCATGCGAGCGTGAGCTCAACAGGGGATACGCGAGCGGCAAGAGCGAGGATGGGAAAGAGAACGGGGGGTGGGCGGGCGTGACAGCAACGCTGGTAGCTGTGCTGGTGAGACAAGAACGACTCGACAACCAGCTCTCTCGCTCGCCTTCGAGGTGGGGCGCAAGAGGGAGGGAGGGGGGGTATTGTGTGCGCACTCAGCTGTTGTTCGCTTACTGACCGCCGCCGACGATGCTGAAGATTTGATTTGACACGTACCACTGACCGCTCTCCAGAGCGAGATGAAAGACATCGTTGAACTTCAGCGAGTGCTGCTCATCCTTCAGCTTCACCTCGCCGTTCACGACGACGAGGACGCCGCCGCTCAAGGAGGGCTGGCAGTCAATGTTGTCTTGCTTGAAGGCCGCCTCCGCAAAGCCGAGATTCGCAAAGCGCGCCATGATCGCATCCACGCCCTGCACCTGCTCTGCCTGCCACGTCAGCAGTGTACTGGGACGGTAAATACCTGCCAGCTGGTTGCGCTGGGTGGAGAAGAAGTTGTAGTAGTGCTGCACGAAGCCCACACCGACGTCCTGAAATGACATGGCTTCGCCTTCGCCTCTACCGCCCACAGACCCCCTTTTTTCCCCACTGCGTTGGTGCAGGTGCTTGTCGTTGCTAATGCGCCACGTGTTGGTGCGAGACGACCGCTTGTGTGCGAGTGTGTGTGTGTGTGTGCGGAGAGAGTGAAGGAAAGGAGTTGGTGAAGCGCTGAGTACTGATGGCTGTGTGGGTGTTGGGGCTCGCAGGTTGCGAGGCAAGCGGGGGAGGCGAAGCGTCGTTGAGGAGGATGGAGAGGTTGGGAGGGGAGGGGAGGGGATGGCCGCGGCGAGGGCTGTTACATGCGCCAATAGCAACATGTAGAGTCTGCCACAACGAGCCTATAAAAAAAGTAAATAGGGGAGAGACAGACAGCCGTCAAGCGATTCTTCTTCACTCGCTATCGGGGTGGGTGGGTGGACGAAGGGTGCGTGTGTGTGTGGGGGGGGAGGGGGCGATGAGCGGGAGCTCTTGAGGCAGTGGCAGCCTCCGCATTCATCCTCCGGCTTGGTTTCACTCGATGTGCCCATCCCCTCATACGCAGATACGCCACACTCCGCGTTCCATTTGCTTTGGGGCGTCTGCATGAACGCCTTCCGTTTGCTGACCACCCCCTCCCCCTCTCTCACCTCGCCCCCCCTCCCTCCCCCCAGATGCACGCACTCAGCCTATCATCTATGAGGAGGAGGGTAAGAGAAAAGGGAATATTGCAGGACAGAGACCGAGCGACTGGGGGGAGGGGGGG